>NC_069386.1:81295000-81525000 GCF_027475565.1 Acinonyx jubatus
TACTGCCTCAAAAAGAGAGTGGACACTTTTGAAGTTTTTCAACCCTCCTGCCTCCCAGAAGCTCCCCCCAACAATCTTAAAAAAAAAAAAAAAAAGACTGCAGATTTTATTCATGTGGGATCATTCACACCAAGCTACCATAATGTGCAATTAACACTCTAGAAACTGAAAACAGTATTCAGCAAGACAGCTGCATTATCAAAAATGCCAAAGGAGTTTTGAAGGGAGTAATGTGCATGTTAGAATAGGAATTTAATCAGAAATGTGCACATACACACACAGTAGTAGTGTCTTAAATATATCTGAATATTAAATTTTTAAAAATCCCAAGTCTATACTTATAGCAAAGATTAATGTTAGGATAGAAAACTGAGTTTTCTATTTTAAAATTATTGTGTGTTTTGCTTCTGAGGCAAATGAGGAAGTTGGAATAGAGATTTCTAAGATCCCTTCCAGCTGGAATATTCTTTGATAATAATCACTCTTCAATTATATTTTATAAATTTTCCCATTGAAAAAAAAATGCCCCTTTTATTTCCTCTTGCCAGTCATAATGATACTTAACACCCATGCTATTTTCAAAGTGCCTTTCAGACACTGCAGACACTAACTCACAATTGCGGGGGTAAACTGCCTACTTCTGCACAGCACAATAATCATAAGTACATTTATATTATAATCCCTACTAAGCTATGGATCCAACTGACTGACTTAGTAACTGAAATGAAGCAGAATTATCCCAGCAGCATTTTGCTGGAATTTTCTTGTCAACTAGCTGAAAGTGTTCTTAGAAGTAAGAAGGTAGGGATTTGGGTTTTGTTTTTTTTTCAATTCATAGTGTGTAGGTTTGAGGAAGGTAGAGGTTCATAATAACATTGTCAAGAAAAGCAAGAACACTTGAGAAATTGACTTGCTGGAAATAAGGGAAAGATCTAAATATATCCTTGACAAATTATGGTAAAGCAGAATTTTGTGTTTGAGAACTTATTTAAAAAAAGAAGGAGAAGGAGGAGAAGGAGAAAGAGAAAAGAAAAAATACCCGGAACAGATTTGAAAGCAAATCATGACCTCATGCAAAAATATTAGTGAAGGAAAGACCCTTGATCCTGGATCTGAGAAATATCCTGCATTAAGCTCCCCTTTGTTGAGGATTGGCGGGGGGTTCCTTGAGTGCAGGTGCCCACGGACAACACACGGTGGGCATTCAGGAAGGGAAGCACCGACGAGAAGTTAGTAGGGGAACCGGAGTATTCAGATAAGAAAACGGTCACTGACCTGGTGAGGCACGCTGGAGGCAAGGGTCCGCCTGGGCTTCGTGTGGGTCCTGTAGGAATAGTTGCATGTGAGTGTTGGCTAAATATGAGATCCAGCCATCCTGAGACATTTAACGCTAGCACAAACAGTCATTAATCGGAATCTCTTATCTGACATGTTGTGCTTATTAAATTGTAATAAAATTATTGCCCTAGAACGTGAAAAAATTTTCCTGTTTGCTTTTTCCTAGCCTAGACGATAGGAAAAGTTTAGGTCTCTGGGGTGATGGCTCAGGGGGTGGGGGAGGCAGTAACCGTATGCTTTAAAAATGACAATCCTTACGTTTGAAGAAAAATAGTTTACCCATTTGTTTTAAAGGAATGTTGTAAACGTTCAGGTTTTTGCTCCAGTGTAGGAAAAACAGTCCAAAATGAAAATTTAAAAGAACAAAAGTCTGAATGTAGTTGGTTAGTGTTTGCATAAATTAATATTCTGAGTTGAAAATTTAGCCTAGTCTCTGCTTTTGCTCAGCAACGCAGAATCGAAATGAACACGAGGCTGGGTTTCTTTCAGATGTTTCATGTAGTAACTAGATGAGTGATGTAATTAGAAATTAAAAGGTGCGATTCAGAGCTCCAACTTAACTTTTTTTCTTCTTCTTTTCTTTCTTTTTCTTCTTCTTTGTTTTTTAATAAGTTATAGGTGCACAACGAAGGAGAAGCCCCAGTGCACTGGCCATTGAAGTATTTGAAGCACATTTGGGAAGTCACATTTTGCAGGTAACTAAAAGAGAAAGAAGCTTGCTTATATTTTACTGAGAAAAATCCATGTGTTTAGTCTTGATTTAAAATACATTTTTAGATATCAGCTGTGTATATGACTATTGTTTTATGTTGCAATTATGAAATTCTTATGAATTTATTTTTTTCTTTTTAGAAAGCCATCTCTTGAGAGAATATTAATGAGAAAGGGAGGGCAAGTATTATTTGTGCTGTAATAATTGAGATAAATTGCACTATGCAGTTGATGTGCAATGTATAGTAGCTGGCTGTTCCCAGAATGATTGTGTGTGTGCTGCATTTGTAAGTGGATATATGTGTGTGTCTTTGGAGCTATATATATTGTTTTTGGAAGAGCAAAATTTTGTTGTGACAGTAATGTGGCATTTTTATGTGTTGCCAAATTTCAGTTGTTCTTTGCTTGAGTTTGTATTCATAAGCGCTTTCAATCCTCACGTTTGCCTCCCCAAATTATAAGCTTTCTCAGAATGAAATTTTAAGGTACATTTCTAAGTAAAAGGAGACAAATAATAATAACTGATTTGGCCAATGAATTCCATGACAAGTAAATGCGAGGGTTACGAGGACAGAACTACAGTTATTTAGTCCTGGATAAGATGCATCCCAAGCTCAGCATCTCGCTTACTCCAAAACAATTTCCCCTTACGACGTTGCCGTGAGTTCAACACATCCAGGGATAATTGTTTTACAGTGTTTCTGCTACCAGGATAAATGTTGACATGGCCAAAGATTGTTTTTTTTAAACTATGTAAGATACATTTCTTATATAGGATTAGAAAAGCAGACATGTTTGGGTTATGTAGGCAGCTTATTTGAAAAAACTAGTTATGCTTTTCATTGGATCTAGCATATTGTTTCTGAGAGTATGTACCCAGGAAAACTGTGAGCATCAGATTCTCCCTGGTCAAATCCCAGTAGTTCTGTGAGCTGGCTCATTGGCTGGAAACTTCAGAATCAACTGAGATACTTGTTTGAAGGACACATTCTTACTAAGCAGAATCTTCAGGGTGAGGCCCAGAAGTTTATGATTTTTAACAGACTTTGGAGATAATTTTGATGTTTCCTTAGGTCTGAGATGTCACAATTTACATTTGCACATTTAAGCCCTGAAAATCCTTACTTGACTTATTTTTGTTTATTCTGACATTTCTCTGCTAATGTCTGTTAAGTTCCTATATAGCTGATGTTTATTGAAGTACACTTTGGGATTTGTTATTCTATCATGCACACATTTGCAGTTCCTTTGTGGTAGATTGGTTTCAGGGATACAGAGGGGATGTTTCTTCCTATGTCTTTAAATTTTTATTTCCTTTTTTCCTGTACATACTTTGTTCAGAATCTCCTTTGTAAGTTTTGTATGAGCCATGCTGTATACGTTGTTAGATTCTGATGTGATTCAGGATGACTTCAGTTTATATTCTGAAGCAATCAATGCATAAGACTTAGTCACTGAAACAAATGGTCTAAACAGTAGCCCCAGATTATTATCCTCTCAATCCTTTCTGAAATTTGAGTCCAAAGTCTTTAAGGAAGGGTGACTTGGGAGCTGCAAGAATTTAATATAAAATGCAAAACTTAGGAGTTTAATGTAAGCTTAATGGAAATAGGATATATAATGGTTGTTCCAAATGTCAGTTCAACAGTTGGCATCATTGAGAGAATAAGGGTTCTAGAATGAGGCTGCTAAGTTCTTTTGCTCTTAGAATTGGTCACACCCAACTTAGACAACATGTTTTAAGAAAAATATAGACAACTGAGTGTCATTTGGAATAGAATAACCAAACTGGTGCATGAACTAGAAACTCATGTTACATGAGGAGTGGACAGAGAGTTTAGTGAAATTTAGTTTGGAAAAGACATGATTTAAAAGGGATATTAATGTCCTCTCTATTTGAAGATGTCATGTGAAAAAAGTATTAGCTATTCCATGTGGCTTCAGAGTGCAGGAGAGAGAAATGGATGAAAAAAAAATCACCTTTATTCAAGAAAACTAAATAGGGCTGTCCACATTTGGAATATGTTCAAAGTCTTTGGCTCCAAGGGGAAGCATAAGTATCCTGGTAGGGAGGCTTTCAAGAAATTCAGGCCTGCAAGCATGGTTGCAGTAGATAATTTTGAAATTGTCATAGAAACTAGAATTTCATATCATTTGATTCTAACACCAGTACTTAAGGAGTGGGAAAAGCTGTATGTATTCTTCTAAATGAAAGATTAGAATTGTGGGTAAGAAGGGCTTGGAAAGTCATAGTAACAAGAAAAGCCTTCTCTAAGCTGTCTTAGTTTTCTTCCCTGCTTGCAGGAGACTGTTGAGCCCCTAGACCCTTGTCAGAACCACATTGAACAATATCCCACTGGGTCTGCAAGCATAAGATGGTTTCCATATTTTCCTTCAGGAGGGTTCCTGGTGAAGTCTGGTTGATTCACCAGGAGGGTTCCTGGTGAAGTCTGCAGACTTCCTGGTGAAGTACTTCATGAGAACAGGGATGAATTCTTTCTTTGCTCTTTCCTCCCCTTCCTTCCCTAGCAAACATCTCATAAAAACCTATGTGGTCAAAAAGGTAGGCATGGGAACCGTGGCATTTGGAAGGTGACATAGAAGTCAGTTCAGAATGCCAGAATGGGGCTCAGAAAATGCCTATGATTTCTCTGCACCAAGTGCCCAGGCTTCCCTGCTGCCTGTGTCCCCAGTGACGTTTCATGTGATGGTGGGCTAAGGACTCCTTTGTGTAGAGAGTTGGGGGTGAGGGATGAACATAGACTCATTAATTTTTGCTTCACCCATCCTGTGGACTGCAGTGTGTGTTTTTGCTACGTATATCCTATTAGCCATTTTTCTCTAAGGAAAATATAAAAATGTTGTGTCCTCTACAGTTTGACTTTTTTCCTGCTGAGATGGGGGAACATTTAACTTAATGGTGTTTTAGCAATATAAAATCAACTGCTGCAGTGTTATTTTCCACTTTAATGGTCTACTACTGGTGGGTGGAGGCAAGGCCATCGCCTAGGCTGTGCCCTGTGCGATTCTAGGGTGGCCATTCACATCATTCCCGTGAAAGCTTCCATAATGATTCTGACCAGTACTACGGCCCCAGTGAACCTGTAGCTGTTTCAGGCATGACTTTTAAGGCAGAGGGATCTTCTGCAGGAGAGTTGAGGGTTCAGGTGATGCCAGCCTTGCACATGCAGGACTGTGGAGTGTATGTATTAGGCCTGAGTCAAGTCATTTTAGTTCACTTTGTTCTTCTTTGACTTGTATTAATCAGATGAGGAGCAGAAGGGCAAGGGGTCAAGATTAGGAATTGTGCTTCTTGCACAAGCTAAGAAAAAAAAAATTCAAGAACTTCAGGTCATTATGTGGGATCTTTCCTGAATATAGTATATGTGACTAAGCACCCATTTGGTTCCTGCTTTAGAAGCTCTCTTAGGGCGTTGTTATTCCCACTTCATGATTCCCTTAATACCAAGAAATATGAGTGATATTTACTTTTACTTTCCCAATTTAGAGATCAGATAGAATATTCATATGTTCTTATCAGAGTTAATGAAACACAAAATAGTCACAAATATCATCTTCGTACCTCATAAAATTAACTAGTAGAATGACTTTCCCTTAGGTGCAGATTTATGAATGGAGTACTTTAATTATTTGCATGCCCTCAGCAGACGGTTTTAAGTTTTTTTTTTCTTTCTGTAAATAATGCTTACATAATTGTTAGTTAAAATTGCAGTATTGTTTTTGCATTTACTCACCTCACAGGTGTTAAAACAAAACAATCACATCAAACCTTGTACCTGGAAGATTTTAAGGTTCATGTTTGTATTCACTATTAGCACATTATGGTGAACCACAGAGAGAGACATATATGTTATATTACATTGGGCAATACAGATCACTGCTAGCAGCTATTACATACTATAAGTATATATAAGTGAGCGAAAAGTGGTTTTTAGCCCTAACTAGTTGTAGATATTACAATAAAATTTTGTGAGCTAGATGAATACAATCCTAATAAGTACCCACATGTTTTATTATTGAAGCTGTCTTGGGAGAATAAAAAGAATATTCTTTAAGAAATGCCCTAAGGAGAGATAATAGTGGAAGCATGATATCTATGTGTCACTTTGCGCTTGGCCGTGTTCCATGAACCCTCTCATATCTGTGTCATTGACCCTGCAATATTTCTGGACATGAAGAAATTTTGCATTGCTCTTAAAACATTCAAGCCCCAAGCTACCAGAGGATCCTGTGGACAGGTCTCCTGAGAGAGACCAAGGGAGAACCATCAAAAACATTGTAGGATTATAACACCTGAGTTTCTCTGACTGCTGGTGGATCAGAAAAGGCTGGGAAGAATGGTTGCATGACTGCCTGTCTTCCCCAGAAAAACTAGGGGAGTGTTTTTAGAAGGCTCATTTATTGGTAGAACAACCTTCTTGTAGAAGAAGGCCATAAATCTGGCCATTACCTTAGCAGAGCAGTTGAATTAAGGTATGTATTTACCTAAAATGGTGGGAAGGAAGGGAACTCAAATGTAGCTATTTTTCTCTTTGATAGGCAAAGCAGTCATAGATTTATGTGGGTGAGATGGATGGCACCAGATACCTCAATAAAATGTCAGATTTTAATCATGATGGTTTTCTTTCTCTCAACATCTCATCCATAGTATACAGGGTAGAGTCATATCTCAAGTAAAAGAGGAGGCTAGGTTTTTTAAAAAGCTGTTTGGGATCAAATTTGGGGGAAAAAATCAAATCAAGATTTACATTGAAATGTCCATGTTTCCATTATTCATCACATTGTGAAGACTGGTTAGGGACGTATCCTGGAGTCCTGTCTAGTTTGTCTGTAATACTATTTTGGTCCTGCAGCATTATTATTGGAAGAAAACATCTAAGTTCCCTGCCAGAAATATTTAAAAATTTGTAGCTGGTGTAGTAAGGAAAACAAAATAAACAGTATCTTGTGACATTTTATATCTTTGTTATTATTCAAGTATTCTAGGCACAGTCCTGCTCCCATCTCTAGGCCTGGTTCAGTTGTAGAAGACTAAGAAAACGATTCTTTAGAGATGAGCTGTATAGGCAGAGGAAGCTGTCTAGAACAACGTCGAGGTTGGAAGTAGAGAATGCCAAGTGTATTGGTACCAAGCATCTCCTTGAATCTCATTGGGCAAGAGACTATGAAAAGGTTGAGTAGTACGATTCAAACATCTGGACAAAGCGAAGTGAATAATTCCTAAAACAGCTCCAAAGCTGACGCCTGCAAAGATCCAAATTATTTTATTTAAGCTTCCGCCTAGCCAAGCCAACATTCATTTTACATTTGATGGCACTGTTTTTAAAACATCTATGAAAGAGAATGATAATGTTCAAGTCTGTTTTCCATTTTATTGATGAATTGGAATTTCACCCTTATTTATTATTTTCTTGAAACTTACAAAAGAAATGATTATCTCTAAGAAGTTGCATATTCTTACTCCTGGTGGTCCTTGTTGGCAAAGTGACATCCTGCTGGATATCGGTGCTAAAATAAAATACAAGAACTTCAAATAATAGAGGTATTCTTTAGCCATGATAGAAGAAGGAGAGAAAGGTGAGAGACCCTTTGGTCTCCCTGTGATCCAGAATGGTAAGAAAATGTAAAACTAAATATAGAAAAAGAGAAAGTTAGTGAATATATTTGCATATGCAAATTAGCTTAATTGATACTGCTTGCCTCTACAGGGATTTTTCATTACAAACTGGAGTGCTACATTGTTCAGCTCATATTGAGTAATTTAGTAACTAATGAGACCAGTTTGCACTAATTTGCATATGATAAATGAGCTTAATTGCAGTAAATAACTTGGAGGCATAATTACTTAATTTTCCTGTGTTGCACGGCTTTTAAGTTCACTTGTATGAACAACTCAAGATAATTTTGCATATTTAAATTAGTTGCTTTTAAATTTTCTTGAACAAAAAAAAAAGGAACACACCTTATCAATTGAGCTGTAAAACAATTGCAAGTAAGGTTTACAGTGTTTTTATTTAAAAAGAAAAGAAAGAGAAGTAGAAATTTCTTAACTCTATTGTTCACCTGTCTCCCTTCCTTACCTCATATAAGGTATCAGCATTGATAGGAAAATGTTTTTAATGTTGGAAGCTAACTCACAGCTTCTATTAGAAACTGACCTGAGTTTAAACTGAAAAACGTAGATGAGTGACTCATAACTTTTGAAAGAGAGTTTATAAAAGAGATGTGTATGTCCTTTATCTAATTTGACAAATGAACGTTAGAGGAGTCATGTGGGTCTCCTACCGGTAATGTACACGTCCTTGAAGATGCCGGGCCATGATGAAGCAGGCATTGCTCTGCATTTCACATGTATTTTCTGTCTAGATTAATGTTTTATACTTAGGAAATTGGTTTCATTGGAGAATCTCAGTGTGGTTTGCCAAGGATTAGCTCACTGGTCTTCACATTAAGCAAAGAATGTATATTTTATCAAAATCCCCATTCACAAAATTGAAAAACGAAAGCATGCGGAAGTTGACGGCCAAACCATTATTTCACAGTACTGTATTGCCTGAGCATTGCATTTTAAGGGAAAAAGTATGATTTACTCTTCAAAATTAACAAGTCATATAAAATCATATTCATGATTGAGTGTAAGAAAATATTTTATGCTTGTGAAAGTTTAAAACCTGTCCTTAAAAAAAATCCTTGCTGCCTTAACTCATGTCTGTGTGTGTGTGTGTGTCTGTGTGTGTGTGCACGCATGTGTGGTATGTATTACACCACACACACATATGTACACACATGAAACATACATATGAAACATTAAGGCTCTTGATTTGCCATACTTTGGAAAACTAAGTCATGAAACTTTGTTCTAAAAAGGTCAAATCCCGGGGCGCCTGGGTGGCTCAGTCGGTTAAGCGTCTGACTTCGGCTCAGGTCATGATCTCATGGTCCGTGAGTTTGAGCCCTGAGTCGAACTCTGACGGCTCAGAGCCTGGAGACTGCTTCGGATTCTGTGTCTCCCTCTCTCTGACCCTCCCCTGTTCATGCTCTGTCTCTCCCTGTCTCAAAAATAAATAAAAACATTAAAAAAATTTTTTTAAATAAATAAATAAAAAGGTCAAATCCCATTAAATGTAGTATAAGTTTCCCATATCCTTCAGAGGTGGGCCAGAACAAGTGGTAATAGTAGAATATTCTACGTGTAAAATTTCAATCTTTCCTATAATAAATGCTCAAGAAATAACTGTTGAGTAAATGAAAGAAAAAAAAAGTTATTAGCAAAATCAGAGTTAACCCCAGAGTTAGGGCTTCATCTCACCTCTCTGTTTCCAGGTCGGTTTGTATCCATTTCCTCTAGATGCGGGACAGAGTATGGAAGATTCTTTTATTGCATGGATTTGGGCATCCAGCTAACTTGAGTTCACATCCCAATTTCATCACTTAGTAATTGTGTAGACCTAGAACCGTCTCTTGCCCTCTCTATGCCTCAATTTCCTCATCTTGAAAATGGAGAAATTCATAAATAGTAGCCAACGGCAGGCATGTTGTGAGGATTGAATGAGATAGTACAGTTAAAAGTGCGTAATCCAGAAACCTGATATATAGAATGTGTTTAAGTTTCTGCTAATATTTGTCTGTATGTTGGGTAGTCCAGAATCATGCCCAAGACTTTGAGGAAAAATGTTAATACTTATCAGTATCATTATGAATACAGGAATACAGGAGCATTATTAATATAATCCTCTCAGGTTAAAAGCAAGTTAAGTATTTTTATTGAACACAATGTCAATTATCTGTTTACATAAATGGTGTTTATATTTGGTAGTGTAAGCTAGTTAACGGTAAAAATTCTAAATTTGGTAGTAAGAATATATTTTCACCTTGAGAATGAAAATCATTCTCTGAACAACCAAAGGAGTTGTCAGAATAATCTCATTAGCAACCTAGAAGGAACTAGAAAAAGTAGAGTTTATAAAGAGACTCCAGAATCAACATTTCCTTTAGGCCAAAATGGGATATGCCATTATTCTTCTCATCATACTGTACAGTCACCTTGATTTGCTTAGAAAAGTGGAAATAAGCCAGTTGCAAGTCCCCAAAAACCAGAAGGTAAAAGCAATCATCATCCATTGCTACCAAATTGTGTGGAGGAGACCTTGAAGTGCACATATGATTCTCCTCATACATGTTGCACAAAATCTATTACCTGTAATGCCAGAATGGGCATCTTTCCACATCAAGAGCCGAAGGAAGAACTTCGCAGGATTTTTACGATGGCACGCGTACCTATAAGACAGGTACATACGTATACCTTCAGGTTTTCAGATACCTTGCTAACTTTGATTTGCAAAATAGACAAAAGGCATCGTTCACTGAGAAGTAGTATGAGAGGTGTGGGGAAGGGGAGAGGTTTGAGGTAACTTACTGAGGAGGGAAGATGTGGGTTTTTGCTACATGACTAGAACTAGTGCTAACAGTGAGGGATTTCTGATCACAAAATTACCTGAGGGGGGCCAGAATCTAGGAAAATGAGACAATGAATCTCAATACTAATTCTAGGCTTCAGTAAATATTTATGGGGTGTCTTATTTGCATCAGAGAGTGGAGAAAACGCTGAGATACAAATATGAGTCATGGTTTTGTCTCCCAGCATTCCCAGTAAAAGTTGAGAAGACTAAGAACAGAACAGACCAACACAGTTTGGTACAATGTAGACTAGAGGCTTTTGAATCAGTTATACCTGGGTTTGGATTCAAACCCCCGATCTTGATTGTGTAGATCTGGGCAATTTATTTACACTCTCGAAGCCTCATTTTTCTCACCGCCAAATGAAGACGGCAGTGATTTTTACCTCCTAGACTGCTGTAAGAATTAGATGAGATACTATACACAGCACCTGGTGCATGATGACTACTTAACAGAAGTTGGCCCAGTTGGGCTTCATCCTGAAGCAACGGGTGGGAATCTGATTCTCCAGTTTGGAGCTGGTCAACCAGCACTTCTTGGGCCTACAAACTTACTGTTACACGGTTCGCCACCCTCACTCACCACACACATCCACCTTTAAGTCTGATGTTCATGTGGGTCTCTGTGGGAGTCTTTGAGGGTCCTGGCCTCGCTAGAATATAGGAGTTCAGTAGCATGGTCACGTATGTTCGAGGTCAGGGAGGAAGAAAAAGAGCAGCAATGTTGTGGTTGCACAGCTTTTGCTCAGTGTGTGCTGACAGGAAGATTGCGTCGAAGGTATGGAAACATATCTTTCTTTCTGGGCTCTAAGGGTTGCTGCGTTATTTGGAGATTAAAGTGGAGCAAAAGGATAATTGTACTTCCAATTTTCAAAGTGGACAGAGGTCTTAGCATATCTTAGGGTTATGTGTCAAATATCAATATGAATAATTTCCCGATGCATGTAGACACCTACAAATCTGGGTCATATTACAGTGTGCTTTTAGGCTTTAGAGTAGGCCTTGGTGGTAGTAAACATTATATTCTTGTTACCAGCATCAGCTGTGGATGACAGGAGACAGTGATACCAGCTGACTATCATTGACCATGGAACCAAATCACAGTCGGTATCGCCAGACTTGCTTTCTCAGCTGAGTATCCAGAATTTCACAAGCCTTTTGGACCCTATGAGCTTTTGGGTTTGAGGAAAGCTTTGCAGGGGTGGATTGGGGAGCAGTGATATGCTTTGTTTCCCAAACTAAGCTGATTGCAGACACTTGTGAGCATCCGGGAACACTGGGCTTCTACAAAACACTTGGGGAAAGTCTGGCTCAGAAGAATTGAATCAAAATTGGTTTAAGATATTAAAAAATTCTCTAAATACAATAAGAGCTAAATTGAACACATAATTGAACAATTATTATACGATAATGTCACATCTGCAGTCTACTTCACTAGCCTTTTGAAGACCGAAAGTTTATTACAGAAGAATCTTCCATAAGTAGTTGTGCCACTTTGTGCATGTATGTGTGCACACGTATGTGATCAAATACCTCTAACATGCAAAATTCCATAAAAAAAATGAAAAAAATGTTGAAAAGTCAAAAAATACAGCTGCGAAAAATGAAAGTAAATAAAATATTGTCTCACTGTCAAAGGTTATTTTTCCCTTTGTACATTTGACTTTCTGTAAATCGAGCGAGGTGGCACTGTGATCCTTGTCCTTTGAAAACAGTTATGGGAAAAACAGCTGATTTCAAGAGAGGGATTACACAGCACATCTTAGCTGATACATGTTGGCAAATGGTTTTCTTCTTCTGAGCCAGACTTGGGTAATACTGTATCTATTAAAAGACCACAGTAATGGATATCTGTAGGAACTAGTAAGAGGAAGGCTCTATAGGGGGCCTGCTAGAGGGTCCAGGGGTTACTACTAGGCTCCATTCTCGCTCTACCACAGGCAGGCACACACCTGTGGGCCAGCCCTGGAGCTGCCTCAGATGTTCCAGGTTACGGAGACTCCTGCTCTTTGTATTAGGTCCGCTAGTGCCTTGTGAATGTCACTTCCCAGACACTTGCTGATGGAGGGTCTGATGATTGAGGATTGCAAGGTAAGAGATCCATGACGCAGTGTTATTGTGTGAGAGCAGAATAGAATCCCGTGGAAGAGAAGAAAAAGCCAGACGGTGTTGTTTTGCCTCTGTTGGGAAAAAGAAGCATTTGGGTGAATTAGTGAAATTATTATAAGTATTTCTTATACTGGGTGAATAAAATGTGTATGGTTCGAATTACCCTCACAGAAGAGCCTAGTCAAATTCCCATGAGGCTAGATAGCTGCTGCAGGAATTGTCAGGTCAGAGGAGCTGTTTGCCTGATTTCTAAAGATATAAAAAATGCAGGTGACCCTTCAGGGCACCAGAAAAATACCCTCTAAGATAATCCACTCTCATATTTCCGTTTAGGGCGATACCATGTTTTAGTAAATTTAGTCTGGTGTGGAGATTACACCAAGGGTAGAATTGACCTAAAGAAACAGAATTTTTTTTTTTTCTGAGTGGGAAGTCTGTGAGTTCTACATAAATACAAAGGCAAATGATAATATCAATGACTATTTTAATTGCATCTTTAATCCGTAAGGATAGTTCAATGACATTTTAAATTATACTTTTAGAATTGTAGTCACATAGGAGATAAAACTCAGTAACTATTTAATAATGCATAGTAAGATCAACTGTATCCTCTCTTGAGATCACATTTAGGTGGACTGAATGTAAAAGCCCAATCCAGAATTTAGACAGCATTTAATCTTCTGGAAGACATTCTTGGGTCTTTCTAAATATAAAGTACCCAGGCCTGGTCCTTTGAGTTGGTACCAGTTATCTTGGCTGAATGATGAGTTTCCCTGGATTCACAGTTAAGCTCTATTATTTTCTTTTCAGAAGGAATCGGATTGTTACAGATCAAACTACTGGAAGGTTACTAAACAGCATGTGCCAGACTGGTAACTAACTGATAATCATCTAACCTGGCTTTCTTTGAAGACTACGATGTAGTTATATTGGGGGAAAACTTGAGACTGAAATAAATCAGTCCCCTCTCAGGACGTGTCATGCACTGAAATTGGTGGGATACCTCCCTTGCCACTGTTTATTTCAGTCTTCACTGTAGAACATCTGAAGGATTTCATTTAAATAAGAATGGGAACTTTGTATGAAAAACGTCTCATTCTGCTAAGAACATTGGAAAGTAAAGTAACTTGTGGATTCTCTAAAATTGAACGGTTAAAATTGGATCCGAGCACAAAGTAATTTGGATGGATGCAGACTTTTAAACGGAACTATGCAAAATCTGGGAAGAATAATAATTATGCATATTAGCACACATTTATTGAGACTTAACTGTGTGACAGGTACTCGCTGAGCCAGCTGCTTACATGCGTTATCCCAATTGGTCCCCTGACCCATCTTTTGAATTAGGTACTGTTACCCTTTCCCACTTAAGGATGAAGAAACTGAGGTCCAGAGAGGTAAAGTGCCTCGCTAAGGACCCACAGCCTTTAGTGACAGACACAGCCAGTATTAGAACTCCAAAGTGGACGTGGGGAAGAGACGGAGAAGAATTATAAGGGAAATATTAGGTATTAAATCATTTTACTGTTAAAGTTTTTCAAGTGACATACTTAAAGCTATGGTTTGAATGGAAACGAGAGGACGTGCACTTTTGTTTAATAAAGAAATATTTGCCCTGAGCAGAAGACAACATTTTAAAGCTTGTCATTTCATTCCTGGGAAAGTATTTGAGGAAAATGACATGGCTCAGCCCTGTTTGCTGACCATTTTGTTGTCTCCTGCTGAGACTTGCCATTTCCATAGCCAGTGGGCTGTATTGAATCAGACAGAAGCAATAGGTCATTAACAGAAATGGAGACTTGGGACAGCCTGCAGAGGCTGAAAGACGAGGAAAATCATTTTGGGCCACATCAACAAAGCTGTGTCTAATAGAATCTCATGCAACTGTGTTTGGAGCATTTACCCTGATTTTCAGAAAAACTTAAGAAACTTTAAAAAGCAGGAAGTAATTTTTGCCCAAAGAGTGCCATGCTTAACATGAAAATATAGGTGGGAGAGGATATTCTTCTTGGCTTTACATCTGCATTTTCCCTCTTAGTCACATCCATTGAAAATAACAGTTTAAAATCCATTTAGTTAAACAAAAATCCCAGTTTTGCCACTAACATCTGCATTAACCTTGAGATCTTTAACTCCTAGCATTAATCCAAAGGGAGATTATATTACTTAATTTGATCAATATCTAAATTGTAGATGGTGTTTCCTTGATCTTTGAAGATTGTTCTGAATTATTATAATTGGGAGATGGTGTTGGGGGGACAGGTTTTGCCACTGAGATCACTGTCCATTATTTTTTAAAACAGAATACATAGAAAACCTAGGAAACCTATATAACTAGCCTCTTTATTACAAATATTTTTAATGTTTATTTTTGAGAGAGAGAGAGACAGAGACAGAGCACGAGCAGGGGAGGGGCAGAGAGAGAGGGACACAGAATCCCAAGCAGGCTCCAGGCTCCCAGCTGTCAGCACAGAGCCTGACACGAGGCTTGAACTCAGGAACCGCGAGACCATGACCGGAGCTGAAGTCGGACGCTTAACAGACTGAGCTACTCAGGTGCCCCATAACTAGCCTCTTAAATGTAGTCCAGTTCAGAGGAAAAATACAGACCCTCAGTATATTCATATTGAGCAAGTATTCATAGATAGCCTACTGTATATAAGACACAGCTAATATGGCTATGGAGAATATTTAGGTGTTATTCCTTCTCTCAAAGAATTCATAATAAGTTTTTGTATTCTAAACTGGAATGACAGGTGTAGGTCTGGAGATTGGATCTAGAATCCCAGTGAATTCATTTACAATTAAAACTTAGGAAATAGAATACCATTTTCAGGGCCAGCTATCACTCATATACTTAAAAACTCTCCATTTAGATATACATGAATGTACCCTTGTGAAAAAAACTCTAAAAGGTTGGCATATGTGTCTTGTATCTCCTAGTAGATTGTAAGCAGTTTGAAAATTGGAATCATGTCTTGTTCATCTTTGTGTCCTCTCCTGTGTTGTACTTTCAGTAGGTGCTCAATATGTTTGTAGAATGACTTGAATTTATTTAAACACATTTATTTAAATACATCTTAACTTATAGCAGATTGATCTTTAATTGCATTTCTGTTTTGGGCAGTGTTGTTAAGAAGTCAGAGATACTGGAGGGCCTGGGTAGCTCAGTTGGTTAAGCATCTACCACTTGATTTCGGCTCAGGTCATGATCTCCGTGTTCGTGGGAATGAGTATCACATCGGGCTCTGTGCTGACAGCATGGAGCCTGCTTGGGACTTTTCTCTCCCTCTCTCTGCCCCACCTTTCTGTCTCAAAATTAATAAATAAACTTAGAAAAAATTAAATAAGTCAGAGATACTATTTGATTCCAAGGTGTATTGCAGTCACTTGAAGAAGACATTTACATGTTGGGATCTTAGTAGGGTTAATGCATTATGCACCGAAGTCCCTAAGCACCAATGTAAAAATGTCCTTCTCAGCCAAGAGGTCATTAAAGAAAACAGTCTCATCATAATGTCATTTTCCCCTTAATTTTCTGATTACTTACATTTGGTTTAGTCCTAATTATGAATACCTTTAATTGCTTTATCACAGTGATGATTAGCTGTGCCCAAGTCAAACCCCTTTGAAAGAGAGGACAGTTCCTTCTAAAGGCTTTGCATGATTGCACTTAGGAAGAATACGAAACAAAGGAATAGAGGTTTTCCAACTTCCTAAAGGTTGGTCAACTCATCTACATTCCTAAAATACCCAGCAGGGATTTTTATTTTTGAGTTTTTCAGAACTGGAAAAACTTAACCTTCTGCATGTTTCTGTTCCCAACATGCTAATCTGCTACTTTATTTACATGAATCATTCTGCCAGCAGACAATATTGGGAATAAAATACATGCCAGCTGTTCCCCAGAGTATTAAAAAAATAATAAATAAACTTTGAGATCCACATGTTGTCACTGAAGGAGTAGTTGGCTCTGTTTGCCTCCATTGTTTTCTATTTATGTGTGTAAAATAGCCATGATTGAGAGTTTCCATGTTTTGTAAAATAAGTTTAAAACACCAAATGTAAGTTATTTCATGCTGAAATGCTTGGTAGCCCAGGTTTGTTTTAAGCAATCTCTATATAGTCATCGATAAAAGTGGTTTAGTTTCATTGTTAAATGAAGGCACCAACCTTAAGGTAGAAACGAAATAAAACCTTGAAAAGGTGTATTTTAATTCTGTATTTTAATTCAAGTTCTTAAAAAAATGGACAGATTTTAAGATTTTTATTTAGTTTGAGATTAAATCATTTGAATCGGAAGTCAGCACGCAGTGTTAAAGCTTCTATGTGTATTTTGAAAACAATATCATCGTACAATATTTATTTAAGTCTTAATCAGTTTCATGTTCTTGTCAGAGATAGCAGTATATGTACCACATTTGCATCTATCACCCAGAAAGTTAATTGATGGAGTTCCTAACAGTCCAACAAAGCTCCTTTCTCTCCGTTCTCCCTCCCTGAGGCCTGGGCCACACACTGGGGATCAGAATGGAGACTCTGTTCGTCCCTTGAAAAAGGAGTAGGTTTGGTGTGCAGAGAAGGGAGGGTCTTTGCTTCGGGAAGGCTGGCACAGATGAACGGGAGGACACGTCATTGTCAATTTATTATCAAGCTATTCTTTCTCCCTGGAGGAAGGCTTTAGAATTTTTAATCTGTGATGATTCACACTTGGGAAGCATCTCTTTTTCTCATTTGTTACTCCTACCTGGAAGGAAACGTTCATCCAATGGCTCATTTGCAAAGGAGCAAGTAAAGAGAAGTGATGTGTAGATAAAGACCCTCCCTTGCTTTTTTTTCCGAGGTAGGTGCCTGTGCCACACAGCTGTTCGAGTGCTGTGGAGAAGCTGCCACAGAATCAGAGAAACACGGACACAGGTTTATCTGCCACACTGCATTTTATTTTCATGCTAATTTTCCCTGCTGGAGACTTCGTACATAAAAATACAAGGTTACCAGTACCCATTGTAGACGCAGTGCTCTATGTTCGTGATCTTTGGAGTTGTGCTGTTTTGTTTTGTTTTTTTTAATTTATAAAAAGTAAGAAATGGCACCAATATTTTTCAGATTTCCCGTACATACAAAAGCTGATGAAACAGGTAAATTCCTGGTGTGCTGCAGCGTAAGGTGATTATCTAGCTATTGTTTTCAAACACTCAGAAGTCTAGAAGTGCCACTGAATACAACAGGGTGGGAGCAGACCGACCCCCAGCAGAGAAACAATCAGGTCTAGCAGAACATTCAGCTGTGAGGCCAGGAAAGAAAAGCTGACATCCAGATGCCAGTGCTTTGGAAATTTTATCTGGAGTTGCACATATGGGTTCTGCATCTGCTCGGGTTATGCCAGCAGTCGGTGTCCAAATTGACACAGCTACCATGGCATGAGCAAGCAGAGGCATGACTGTATGTTTGGGTCTCTGCTAAGACAGCTGTCAAAAGCAGTGATGTTGGCCTTATGATAGCTAATTTTCACAGGACCAACCTGGGCTCTGTGAGTGATAGGTTTTAAGCACCCACAGCAAGCCATTTCTGAAAGGCCCTCCTTGGAGGAAGGTGGTGATGGTGAGGAGCGTATACACATAGATGAGTGTGTGTGTCCTTGTGAGCACTTCTGTAACTAAGGATTTTTTTGGCCACTGTAGTAGTGCTCAAGGAAAATTGGGATCGAATGCTTTAGGCCAATGGCTTAGCTCAGTGCATGTGAATTGTTGTTCATATCCATCATAGAAAAATGGTCAACAAATCTAAAAGCTACAAAAAGTTTTTTCCTCTTTTCATGTGAAAAAAAGAGACTCAAGTCCCTAAAATAGGAGTATTTGCCTTTCAGTAAGTTCTTTTCTTACCTAATCATAGTTGCCCTAATAGCAAGCTGAGTGACTCAACATAACCAATTCATCTTTTCATCTCTTGCATTCCCCAGGAGTCTTCTTAAAAACAGAAAAGGGCGGATTTGTCTCGGGTTAGTATCTTGAGCGGGAAAAACCAATGGGCAAGAGTTATGCATTGCGGGGCAATGTATAGCTCTATTTCACTTTCAACCATTTGCTTATGTAACCTTCTATTTTTATTGAAATCATCAATTCCTAATAGGTAACTGGTTAGGTATAAGAGAAAACAATGATTTATGTTGTCTGTTCTTTTTAATCTGTTGCTGTATTTGGAACCTATTTATAAATAGTTTTGGAGGCTTTGGTTAAATGGCTATGTTCCTTCTATTTCATTATGATAAATTTTGCACTTAAGTTATAAAACACATTGGGGTGCCTGGGTGGCTCAGTCAGTTAAGGGGCCCACTTCGGCTCAGGTCCTGATCTCAGGGTTCATGGCTTCAAGCCCCGTGTCAGGCTCTGTGCTGACAGTTCAGAGCCTGGAGCCTGCTTTGGATTCTGTGTCTCCCTCTCTCTCTCTCTGCCCCTCCATCACTTGTGCTCTCTCTCTCAAAAATAAATAAACATAAAAAAATTAAAAAAAAACATTTACTAAGCTTTAAATATGTTAGGGAAGTTCACAGATTTTGCAAGGTGATATAAAACAGTGATTGACATTAATAGGAATCAGGTGATCATCCTTACATGCTTTGTATACTGTATTCTGATTTCTCTTTTGCAAGCAGATATTTTAGTGAAGAAAATATGCACTCCGCATTAATGACGTTCTAGGGCATTCTTAAATGTATTATGTCAGTCTTGGATGTGGCCATGTCTGTGGTATTCCTGTTGATCTAGTGTATACAGTCAGGCTTGATTTGGTCCCCTTGATTGATCCTTTGGTCTTAGCATTGAAGCATTTATGTTGAGGTGAAGAAACCAACATGGACCCAGGACCTCAAATGAAGTGACTTGTAAGCCTAGACAAGGGCCTGGGCTTTATAATTTTCGGTTTGTTGTAACTCAAAGTCTCACACATATTTGCATACATTTCCTACCCAGAGGTTGGTCTATATACAACATTAGATGAGTGATGGTCCTTTTTAGATACCTCAGGATTATATGGTCTAGAATATCCTATCTTCAAGGGGAATGATTAGCTCATCTTCCATGAAGGCAGCCTCACTATTTGGGTTTGGGTGCTTAGGGTAGCAGTCGGCTTTGCTAAAGAAAAATAGATCCCCTCCTCCAACTCCACTGTTCACGCGGGCAAAATTCAGAAGTTTGGAGCTTACCCAAGGAAAACCTCTGTGCTGCTGTCCAGCAACAGTATTTGATTATCCTTTTCTTCTGGCCTAAATTGCTGGTAATGGTTAGATTATGACTAAAAATGGAGATTCTCTCAGGATATCAGATATATCATGTGCCCAGGAGGTCATCAAAGCAGGTCTCTGTCTTTACTCAGCTCAGGCATCCAGATGCAGAAGTTGAATGGCCCGGCAGCTGCCAGCACTTATACCTAAATCCTACAAGATGGGGCAGGAGAAGAAGGGGAGAGGTATGGAAAGTGTGGTCTCCCATAGTCACCAGAGTAAAGGGTTGGTGTGGTGGTGGAGCCACTGTCACAAGGGCCTCTAAGCCAAATGATGGTTGGTTTATCACTAATTTGCATACTCATTCAACACATACGTGTTTCTGTAATTATTGACTACTGGACTTTGCAATTAGTTACTGCAAATGCCAAGAAATAGTTATGGTCCTCAGTCTTGTGGACTTTTCCAGTCAGGCTAAGGAGACAGATAAAAAAATAAGACATTGTGATAAAATCTTTGAGGACCGGACCTAGAGAAATGAAAGACTCAAAACATAAAGGAAGCCTTGAGACAGAAGTCTTGAGTTCTACACTGAAAATCAGAGAAGGTGCCACACGTTGTGTGATCCTTGAGCAGGACTTGGTGGGTGAGCATGATTCTACCAAGTGCAGGAGGACAGAAAGATCCTCGAGGTTACAAGAATGGAATGTCCAGGTGCTCAGAGCTTTGCAAAGATGTAGGAAGAGGTTCTGTGGGGATACAGTATGGGGGCTCTATGAAAGTTAGTGTTGGCATTCTATTCATTTTGACTGAAAAAGAATTTATGAGTGCTTTTTTTTTTGTGCTAGTCCAGAGTTGAAGCTTGGGGATACTGATAAGAGATCTCCCTCCTTCAGGGAGAATACAGTATTATAAGAAAGATATTCACATAGTGATTTCAACATGGTAGGTAAAAAAGGGTCAGGAGAGATGAGTCTAGATAGAATGTCAGGTTGAAACCAAATGCCAGGGCGTAGGGTTTAGACTTTACCTGAAGTCCTTGGGGAACCATGAAAATTTTTGAATCTAAGGTATAGTTGGGATCTCCATGGGAGATGGATGCCCATGGTGGATGGGGGAAGAACATGTGGGAAGGGGGAACAGCCAGCTATGGGTGGGATTGTCTCAGGCAAAGTTATTGAGACTTGAACTGGGAGGTGATGATGAGACTGCAGTGGAGACAGAGCTGATAGATGTCTCAGAAAAAATAAGTTTGCTCTTTACAGACTGTGAAACTGAAGCTTAGAAGAGTTAAGTGACTTAGTCAAATTCATAGAGAGAGCAAGTACTAGAGCTGAAATTTGAACTCAGACAACCTGATACGGAGAATGTAGTCTAAGGCAGTGGGAAAGAGAATGAGATCTTGAGTTTTAAAACAACAGATTTTTATCCTGCCTATTTCCTAGATGTGATACAAGCATTAAATAATATAACTCATGGAAGCCCTTTGTGTCATGCCTGGCAACTAGTAAGGGCTCCGTAGCTGATACATTTATTACTATTTTCATCATTATTGTAAAACCTTCATTCCTTGTCTCCCATTCATGAGGCACATCACCTCTGCTTATGCTATAGATTCTTAAGCCTCAGAGTGCTAATGAAAGAAATAGCCCCTGCAGAAGACACCATGAGTGCTCCGTCCTTACAAAGACAGACGTGTTGGTATTGTGTAAGATACCTACCACATTCTTGGCAAGACAGTGTAAGGAGGTAAATAATGATAATACTTTAGAACAAATGAGCAATCATTATTAACACATTTGGAATGTAAAAAATGTTAGTCATTTGGAACAAATGTCACAAAAATATTCTACCATGGGTACTTGGCTTTAGAAACTATGTGTGTTTCCTTTAAAGTCCTTTTAATAATGACAAAGTCACTTCTCTCCAGTGACTTTGCCACCAGCCTTACCATGGGGAAAGAAGAACTTGCTAGGGGAGTGCACTGGCCTTCCTAGTAACCCTCAAAATGTGTATGCTGTTAGAAAATGAGCTTCGTGTGAAGTTATCTGTTCAAATCCAAAAGTGAAGGAATTGGACACACCTCAGTTTTGTTCTTTTCCTTCATATGTCATATATGAAGGGACATTTGCCACTCTCACATCTTAGAAGGCTTGAGTGCGTTTAGCAGGGGCTGCTGCCTGGGGTCGAAGCCACAATCTCAGTTTTATCGAACAGGTTTTAGTGGGACATTATGATGAAGCAAAAGGTTTTAAGTTTATCTTACTTATTCTTTACGTTAGAAAAAAAAACCCAAGTTTAATTTAATACTTGTTTGTGATTTCATTTTAGAGTGAAAACATGATTGCTATCTCTCGTTTTTAAAAGACAACATTTTTTTCTTTTCTTTCTTTTTTTTTTTTTGTAAACCAAACACAATTTTTGAGTGAGACATGTTGTTTCCTCTCTTTATGTGTGTTCATACTAAGTGCTGGTATAATTCCATTATGTTTTGACTTGAACATTAAATATTACCTTGAAGATACACTTCCCAGCAGCCGTGTTCTGATAGTGACATATTGTACTGTTTGAAGGGTGTCATATGGTCATCTGTCAGCCGAATGTTGTTCCATGCAAAAAAATTGTATTCTTCATATGTCATCTAGAATGCCTCATGTTAAAAAAAAAGACAAATCTAACAGTATTCACCAAATCTGCATGTGAGGAAATGAGACAGGGGTGGGATGGACCTAAGGTAGGTGGAAAGGGGTTAGTCCACTCAGAATGTAGTCACTGTGTAAGAAACATGAAGCATTGTTTCACTTGGAGTAGTTTACATTTGATAGGATTATATTTTATGGCAGAAAAGCACACACTTCCTTTAAGGACTTACAGTACCTATTGCTCCTTGTCTCTTGACATGCGGACAAAGATGCAAACAAGATTCCTGGTAGGAACAGGGGAGAAAAAGCGGCACCTCCCCCACAAAAATACAAACAAAAAACAAAAACAAAAACACCCCAGCAATCTGAGAAAAATGTGGGAGACTGAGGCTTGCTTTATCAGAGATGAGAGTGATAGAGAAAAGAAGAACGTGTTCTTGCCTCAGAATAATTTAGCAGTCAATATTTCTAGTGGCAATATTTCTTTCAACAGGAATTAAGATGCTGGCCTTTATCCAAAGACACCTCATCCCCTATTACATTATAGATCTGATCCAGCTGTGGCTGCTTCTATACAGAGATGAGGGCAGGTCTAATAGCCAATTTGTAGGGTATACTGCACCAAATATGTAGACGATGGATGACCCCCCCCCCCACCATGAATTTTCCTTCTCTCTGATCTTTGCCTGGGATATATCTAGAAATTCATGGATGCTATTATGTTCCCGTCTTTAAAATGCAGGGGAAAGATGCATCTGTGTTTGTATGTTACCTTGCATTTTTAGCATCTAGAATCTATACCCACACTAAGAAAGGAAGGGTGGCACCTGTTTGTTTCTTATTTTATCGCTGCATTTCATTCCTGAATTCTCTCAAAGTTAAAATAACTACATTTATTCCTCCCCCCCCAACTTTTTTTTTTGCAATTTAATTAAAAATTGTAGTCCCTTAAAAGAAAAACTAAAAAGACACACTGTATATCCCGAAATTTTGGATTTTTTAAAATATAATTTATTGTCAAATTAGCTAACATACAGTATGTAAAGTGTGCTCTTGGTTTTTTGGGTAGATTTCTGTGGTTCATCGCTTACATACCATACCCAGTGCTCATCCCAACAAGTGCCCTCCTAAATGTGTACCTCGGAACATTTACAGATTTTCTTCTTCACCTGCTCTTACCGTTTATATTATGCATCTCTTTGAACTATGTAATGTCCATCAAGGTAAGAATAAAGGGAATCCTAAGGCACAGAAGTCTGATACATCGCAATACGAAGGCAATCAAGTATTAAAAGACAAGAGTAGGGGCACCTGGGTGGCTCAGTGGGTTAGGCATCCGACTTCAGCTCAGGTCATGATCTCGTGGCTCTTGAGTTCAAGCCCCGCGTCGGGCTCTGTGCTGACAACTCAGAGCCTGGAGCCTGTTTCAGATTCTGCGTCTCCCTGTCTCTCTGCCCTCTCCTGCTTGTGCTTTGTCTCTTTCTTTCTCAAAAAACATAAATAAATAAACATTTAAAAAATTTTTTAAAGAGACAAGATAGGTATTTAAGCAAAGGGTAAATAGAAGTCCATGATTTTTGACCTGTATTTTAATTCACTACCAACATTATTAACTTCATTTTTGATTCAGGTTCATGCTATCTCAAAGGCTCTTCTAAGTTTTGATTAAGAGAAGGGAGAGAGAAAGGGAGACAGAAGGAGAGGTGATATTTTTTTTTCAGGGCTGAGAAAACATTGTGTTGAAGTTTTTACGGTCAGATATAGAAAAAGCACAAAGTGAGGCCAATGGTAATAACCTTGCAGTTAATCCTACGGGATGCCATGTTATTTTTCTTGGCTTTTCCGGAACTTCAGAGAAAGGTTCACCCCTGGGTATATTGATGGCAGTAGAAGGTCTTGGATCAAACTCCCAGATACACTTTATCTCAAACCTGCCACAATTTTCAAATGGCTAATTGAATTTCACATGAAGAGAATAGTTGTATCAATGAAGATGAATAAAAACATTTCCTAATAAATCAGCAAGAGAAACATTTGTGGGGCTTTGTTTTCAGGTTAGGGTTGACATTTTCAGTTCAAGGAAAGCAAGTTAAAGTGACAGTTCTTATGAGATTGTTATATATTTGTCGAGAAAGCTAGTTTGACTAATACACGGGTTATTTCAATAGTTCAAGGACAGGTGGGTAATAATCCTCTTGTCATAGTCTACTTTGTACAGAAGTAAAAAGCGGCCCATTTTTCCTGCTATTAAGGAAAAGTTTTAAGTTTATCTTACTTATTCTTTATGTTAGAAAAAAAAAACCAATATATACATGGATTGTAACATGTATATATTAAATATAAACTAGAGGGAGAAGGAAGAAATTAATATTTACTGAGCATTCATCATATGCTATATAACTGAGTCTTAACATTCTAACTCTCTCAATGAAACAGCTGCCAGCATTCCCATTTTATAGATAAGAGAAAAAAAGCTCAAGGTCATTTAGCTAGTAATTGATCATGATCAGATCTGTACCTACATCTCTCTGAGCCTGGTGACTATGCTTTTTGTTTTGTGTTCTTTTGCATATAAATTTTAATAAAAATAATGCAATAATAGCTTAAAGTGTAGAGAAGCTCAGAATCGATCTAAAAATGTGTCTGCATAAGACCTGTAATAATAGCATATTTTCTTTTGAAACTAGTAGGACATTCTTTTGTGTTTTGTCATGATTGTTTCCATGTTTCCAAAGGGTCTAGAAGCCTTGAAAGCCACTACAAGCTAGTAGATGAAACTCTGTTGTAGTGTGTTGTTTGCATAGTATCTCCTAAAATGAAGACTTACCTTGTGCCATTCATGTTATCTTATTTTCTTCTTCACTTCTGATCTTCTGCCATTTGAATTTTGCCTATTTGCACTCCATGTTTTTTCTTTCTCTCTTCCTCCATGTCTCCTCAATTCATAAAATGTGAACTTGGAACCTGGGGGTTAACAGCAGAAAATGATCCTATCAGTCTTACGGCCATGGCCGTGTGCTTTGATTGCTGAGAATCTGAAGGAAATCACAACTCTGGTGGATGCAAACTCTCCCCCTTAACTCCCCCTTTGTGATATCGGTGAGAAAAAAATGTCCTTTCTCTAGAATACGTTTTTCAAAGTAAATACATTTATTTGAAAATTATTTTGTAGTACCTAATATGGCAACATTTTATATGTATCGATGAGCAGGAGAGTAATGGCTAAAGTCTGTCAGATAGCAACTTGTTAACAAAGTGTGCCTGTATCAATACGCTTTATTTCATAGGAGTCATTATTATTAATTGATGATTTCCCTTACCCATCAAAATGTTACCTGTTAAGCTTAGCGTGGCCTTACTTCTAATTTTTTAAAAGTGGGGAGGGAGAGACTTCTCTTGAAGAGAGTTAAATAAAGGAATAAGGAAGTCCTACAAAAACAGCTGCTATGAATTTGCATTTCTATGGACGGCATACTTTAGCCAGAGGATAGAAGCCACCCACAGCTATGCATCACATCTAGGGAGCTCTGTCGGAGTGTCTGTGCCATTTCTAAGGCCCAGTGTGTCTTCTGCTTCCAGGTCTTTGCACTTCAGCTAGCTGCTACCAGTTACGTATATTTTAGGTAATACTCTTCCTTGACTTTTCCAAAAAATAAAAATAAAAAAAAAGAGGGGGTAGAAAATTTTATTTACTCAGGAAACAAACTGAAATAGAGTTAATTTTCAGGTTTGCCGCTGAATTATCAGAGGTTACTATGTTACAAATGGCAAAAGAAGGGCCCTTTGCCCGTGTGGTAATGCTGTCAGGGACCCTGCGGCTGTTGGCTCAGTTCATGATGTATTACACTGCAAGCATTTCAGCGCTCTCGGGGGATCTCTGGTCCTACCATAAGGTCAAGAGTTAACTACTTGTATTTTAGCTGTGTACCGCTATCAATACCGCTCCTATGGAAACCTCACTTGACGTCATTTTTGAATCTTTGTGACCGTAGTCAAGCCTTAGTAAAAGTCAATAAGAACATTAGACTGTTGTCTATATTATTACTTGCCACTTCCTGCCAGCAATCCACCAATTCATTAGCAGAGAGTTTTGGAACTCTTGCTTGATTATTTATGCAGTCAATAGCAAGGCTTGTCTGCATTCATAATTGTTTGATTTTATGGCCTCTTCTTTAAACAAACATTGTCTATGGTAATGTGATGCCCTGATGGATGGGAAAGGTTTTGTCTGTGAATATCATTTAGATAATTAAAAATGACAGATGAAATCGCCCGCTGTCTTGACCTGTACTTTGTTCCCTCAGTGATGCTGAAGAGATGCTGATTGCTGTCAATCAAAACCCATTGGAGGTTTGTAAATTCTGGCTGCTGTGAACTCTGACCCCTACTGTTGATCTGAAATAGATAATAACCTTGAAATTCTATTAGAATTTAAAAACAGTTTTACTAAAGGGGCACGGTATATATTTCTTTTCCTCTAGAACACAGTTACTTAATGTCACTCTTCACAATATCCAGAAGTAAAGTGAAATATAATGGTTAGCAAAGCTTAATGTAACAAATCAGAACAAAGATCTTACTCTGTAATCCCAAACTCCTGATTAGGAATCCCATCTGCTGGCTAGGAGGGGATGAAAACTTCAGCTTTGCTACTTCACTGGCTCTGAATGGTTAGCCCTTTTTTTTTTTTTTTTTTTTTTTGGCTCATGTTTACCAATTCTGTTGTTGAATGAATTATTTTCATGCCAGCGTGATTTTCATTTAGTATACTTTTTCCTATATTCCCATATTTATCCTATACATCTTTCAAACCACTATTTTTCCCGAGCCAAAGGAAATAACACAACTAGAATTTTGAAGACAATAGAGATCCAAAGGCCACTGTTGATGTCCAGAGTTCTCAACAAACATCATCAAAACCTTAGGTCAAGAGATCAGGCTGATAAATACATATGCCTTGCAAATTGTTTTTTATCATTACCCAGACACTTAAAATATATTCAGAAACCCCACTAGTGTTTAAAATACACATTCAGGTAGATGATCATGGGAATGGAGGAAGGGAGTACTTGGATTTCTCAATATAGGAACCATCAAACTAGCCAACAGAAAAAAAAAATCAATAGCACATTCTACAGCTCAAAAATTATAACAATCAGGCTTCGACAGTTTTTAGTGCAGTGGTTGTCACAAATGTATGTAATAGCAAGAACAGTGCAATAAGAGAATTGAAAATAGCAGAGATCTCTTGAAAGGTGATTGTAAAGTAGTGTTGGGTTTTCTGCTAGAGAAACTTCTTCAGAGTTTAATGAGTTTGTGGAGGGTCATATGAAGAGTTGTTATCCTTGTTTTGCATTTGGTAATCAGCGGATCCTCTGAAATAATATTAGTTATGTCAGTGCCTCAGCGACAATGGAAAATAAATATTATCATTGATACTTGGCAGTTGATGAAAGTATCAGAAGCAGAATTCTTAACTTTATTTTGAGGGCATTTGTCCAGAATCAACCATTAGCTGTCTAAGGATAATACCGTGTCACAATTCAAGTGTTCTTTTGTTAACCTTGAGAAATGAATTTGGGATAAATTTATTATTGCCTAATAGAAACTAGGACAGGAAACATAAATGTGACTATGTGTATTTTCAGAAGCTGTTCTCAAAAGCTTAGCACAAGTCCACTTCTTCAGTGATGATTTCCTTGGTCTTCCAAGTGCCCTGGGATGACCTCTTCTTCTGACGTTTTGGCACTTACTATGTTTTGCCTTATTAGTACTTTCATTTCTTCATCCATTCATGTGATCATTTACTTTTTTATTCACTAAAAAGTATTAATTAAAGAACATTCAGGTATTAAGCACTTTTCATATACTAATTATTCTGCATTTTCATCTTACCCCCCCCCCCATCTTATCTAGGCAAACAAACTTGAAGACCTACTGTTGCCTTCCCAGGCTAGGTTCCTGCTTTTGCATGAGTATCTTGGTCTCTCTTGAGTTGGCTTTACCCTTGCAGGTTCTCATGAGGCCTCTAATGACGTGGGCTTTTTTTTCACTTGGGGTTTGTGAGAAAGGGAGAGTGAAGAGCCTATGAACTCCATTGAGACAACTGGCTGATGATTTTTTTTTTTTTTTAGCCCAGGCTCTGTGGAGGTTTCTCTAATGATGGTTGGGTCTCAGCTCATGTGGATCATAAACATCACAACTATAGTTGAATCACGAACATGATGACTCATTTTTCCATCCCAAATTCTCCTTTCCTTGCGCCTTTGCCATAGCAACATTTGATTTAATGGTGACACTGTAGTCTCTCTTTCCCTGGACTCTGAGCAGAGGTAAGGGTTAAACATGCGAGATTCCAGTTTTCTTATTTGGCTCTGTGTATTCCAGATTTCTCTGTTAGCTTGCTAGACCAAGTAAGTTTTGTATAGCAGAACACTTATGTGTTTCAGGATTAATTCATGCCAACTCCACTAATATTTTAAGCACTAATATTTTTCCAGGAGAGAAAACCACTTAGCTACTAAAAATCTTCATGCTTCCAGACCTTTTTGTTCCTTCTTCTGTTCCCTGTGCTATCATCTTCACAAATAATGCACAATCTCCTAAATCCTAAATTTCTAGGAAAAGAATTTTTGTGCTTATTTTGTTCAATTTCTTTTTGGACCTTTGATGACATTTAAGACAGAGTTGAAAGAATTTCAGCTGAACTTACTACCTTATATTTACTATATATTGAGTGTATGCATATAGTATATCTGCCCATGAGAAAATGTCTCTAATCTGACGCAACATGCACAAATTCTTTATTTATGGGAATTTTGTAACGTATAAACATGGCCAGTTGTCACTTATTTCATGGTAGCCTTATTTTGATGCCTAAGACTTTCATTCTATTGTATGATATGGATGCAAATATAAAATGGTAGTGTTAGAACAGATTTTCATAGTATACAGGGAGTATATCAAATCCATAGGAAATGGTAAGCTTGACACCACATTAAGACAAGGGTGGTTTCTTGCCTTTTAAAAATAAGTTGTATAGGGGTGCCTAGGTAGCTTAGTAGGTTAAGTGTCCGATTCTTGGTTTTGACCCAGGTCATGATCTGAGGGTTTGTGAGTTCGAGCCTCCAGCCTCGCATCGGGATCAACGCCGTCTGTGTGGGGAGCCTGCTTGGCATCTCTTTCTCTCTGCCCCTCCTCTGCTCACACCTACATGCACACATATGCATGCTCTCTCAACGTAAATAAACTCAAAAAAATAAAAATAAGTTGGATATTGGTATCTTTTTTTAAAATAACCATTTGTTAAATAACTTTTTATAATATTTATTTATTATATCTGATAGAGTGTGTGTGAACAAGCAGGGAAGGGGCACAGAGAGAGGGAGACACAAAATCCCAAGCAGGCTCCAGGCTCTGAGTTATCAGCACAGAGCCCGATATGGAGCTCGAACTCACCGAGTGTGAGATCATTACCTGAACTGAAGTCAGACGCTTAACCAACTGAGCCACCCAGATGCCCCCTGCATATTAGCATCTTAAGAGGCCAATGTTTGCCAAATGGATGCCAGTTACAGATCCAGGACTTTGTACTGACCTGGTTTTCTGTGTGTTATCTCCTGGAAGAGAGGCTTGTAAATAGAGCTCTACAGAGAGATTGAACTTCTGCTAATATTTGTTAAGCACTTACTAAGTGTTAAGTCACTGTGCTAGGCACTTTCAAACTGACATTGTCTCCTTTATTTTGTGTTGAAAACAATGATTATTCCCATTATTCATAGAAACTAAAATTCAGAGAACCTATGTAATATGCTCTAAGTCCCATAGTTAACCAAGCAGCAGAAATGGGATTCTGTCTTTAATGTTTTCTGGAACTAAATCCAGGGTTCTTTATTCTACAACACAATACTTTTAGGTGTATCATTATATCAGCACTTTATTCTAATTAGTCTCTTGCATGAAGTTAATAATAATAATTTTTTCTGGTTTCAAATAATCGTTGTTGCACTGTGTGTGCCAAGCTTTCTACTAAGTGTCTTAACTGAATTCAGTTGGTCCTCTAAAGAAGTATAGGAGGCAAGTATCATCATCTACATTTTTTGGAACAGCAAATTGGTGTTTAGAGATGAACTTATCCAAAGGACAGAATAATCCAGCCAGAATCCAAATCCAGCTCTGCCTCTGTCCAGAGCTTATGCTCTTGACCGTCCCACCCAGAGACATAGCATGTATACAGCACAGCAGGCACTTAATCAGGCACTTAATCAGACCTTTGATTCCAGCCCTAGCAGTGGATGGTTCCGTGCAGATCAGAAATAGACATGCAGGTCCTCTGCTTATTTAACTGAATTCAATCCATTTGGGGGGAGGTGGTAATTTTTGTTTGGCTTCATTTTACCAAGTTCAGCCAAACTGATTTATATGAATCCTTGTTCGGCCAAACTGATTTATATGAATCCTCCAATTATCTTTTCAGTATGCCTATGCCAGAAATTTTGTTAGAGAAATGTTCTTTTCATTTCACCCTCTCAGGGAGGGACAATTAAGAAAAATCAAGTGCTAGTGACAGCTGTGTCTCAGAGAGGAGGTTTTTCCTACCTGATTATCCAGTTGTTTTGAGGATGGCAGTTCACACTGCTCAGAGAAGCGTCTAATTTCCCAAAGATTAATAATATTAAAGAAAGTTGAATGAAGCAAACAGCATACATGCCATCAGTACAGGGCCCCAGTCAAAACCACACTGCCCAATTCCCCTCTGCTATTGGGGAGATAATTACTGAACCTTTGTTCAACTGAAGTGAATGAATTTTGAATCCTCTGTATATTTAATTATCCAAGCTGAACCTTTGTTATTTTTCTTAAAACGCGCACACACACACACACACACACACACACACACACACACACACACAGAACCAATCCAGGTAATCCCCTGTGGTATATTCTGAGCACTAATTACTTCCCCAAATCTCAACATTATTTTAACTTGCTCTTAGTAATATGCTGTAAGTATTATTTGGATTTATTAGCATGCTTTTATAAGTCTTTTCTCTTGACAAGGATGTTTATTTTGCCAATCTACTTCTAGTTTAACATTGACTTGTTGTTGGTCTCTAAACGTGCTTTGGCCTCGAATAAGTACAGATTTTGAAACATTTGTGACACAGATCTAAAAGAGTAGATCTGTGAAATACTGGAAGTATTTTGCCCATGAATAGGCACCATCTATTCTTTGGAAATGGAATTTTTATGGCTTTGGTCATTATTCTCAAGTAGCAAAGAAGTGTTGACTGTTCATTTTGAAGAGATGGAGGTAGTTTAAAATCACCAAAATTTGTTTAAAGCTCATAAACTCTACATTTGAGTACAAAGTGATTTTTTTTAATTCTGAGGGGCTCCCGGGGTTATATTTTGCTACAATATGAAAATTAATTGTGACAATAAAGGCCATGATTATAAGCCTTTCACACTGTCCCACTGTGACAATTAGCTCCCAATTGTTAGACCATTTATTTATTAGAACATTAAGAATTGGAGCTGTCTTGACTTGTAACTGAAAATAGATTATTATTGGGGGTGGTTATGAACCCAAAGGACATACCATAAAGTGTTTTTACTGGTTGAAGATAACAGTGCATTTCAAGATAATACAGTTGGGTCACCTCTGATAGATTTCAGGAGCAACGTTATAAAAGGTGTCTAACAGGTGGCTTGCCTCCAAACTCTGTCATACAGTTAGTTTTCTTTGGCGAGAGTGAACTTTTAAAATAAGTGTATTGTTTGTGAAGCGAGTCTGACATGCAGGCAGCATGATCAAAGGGACCATTTTTTCCTTAGGAACATGGAGAGCGTGCCTCTTCCAGGAGAACAAGGTAAGACAGACGTCCCTGAAAGTATGCAGGCTGTTTCCTAAAGAGCAACAAGGAGAATGAGGAAAAAGCCTCCATTAAACTTTCAAAGAGACATGTGTTTCAAACAGACTTGTTCAGCACTTACTCCCTTTGTAAGAGCACAGGAACTCTATAGATGTCTGTGCACCTGTGGGTGGAAACCCCACTGCATGCCCCGAGAAGGAGGACATTACAAAGATAAGCAAGAAATTGACTGCGTCCTTTCTAAAAACACTGCCCTGAACTCCTGATGTGTTGTAGTTGAAGTATAGGTGCCCTCTTCCTTTTCTTTGTAAGTAGTTATTTTGATGTGTTTTGGGCTTCTGTTTTTTTTTTAACTCACTAGCATTAGTTCAGGAAGATTTCTTAATATTTACTCTAAATTTATATTCAAAGACAGTTTAAGGTAGTGGTTAAGGGTATGCATATTAACTGTGTGATCCTAAGCAGGTTGCTTCAATTATCTGCCTCAGTTTCCTCAAATGAAAAGTGGAAACCAAACTGATATTTAAAATCTGAAGGGAGAAAACATTTAGAATAATAGCAGACACATCATCAGTGCACTGTGCATGCTAGTATAGTATTTTTATTACCCGGAATAATCATTTTGGTAACTTAAGAAGCTTTTTTTTGAGGCTAATCAGCAAATATATATATGTTATATATTATGCAGATATATATATTATATATTGCCGTTTCTGATAATTTTGTCATTTTCCTTCACCTTGAATTTTATAAGAATTTCCTTTATATTTTTGAAGATAGCTTGTAAATCCATTATAGACTAAATATCTTTTAAAATTTTTCATACCCACTTGTCATTAAGAGGGATTAGTGAAGTACCTGAATCCAAGCACTCAAATTCCAGAAATAATATTTGAATTCCAAGAAAAGAAAATATCTTGAAGGATAGAGGGAAATAATAACAAATATTCACCTACGAGTGTGGAAATCCTGCTCACACCTATCCCTGTAGAAGATCCAAGTCAAGTTCTAACTTGTTGGGGCTGAGAGAGAAAGAGTAAAAAAAAAAAATCTGGCACTATATGGATTGATTTTAAATCTAAATTCTCACAGCATTAAGTAAAAGCTAAAGCTGGTGATTGGTTGGAAAAGTACAGGTATAGTCTTGCTGTAAAATTGTTCTACCAGGTACATTAATGGCCCTAATTAACAGAGACAGAAATGGCTCTAGAAAGAACAGGGACTAGAATTTAGTTAAACAACATATTCAGAGACACTCTTAGTTCAACTGGAGGAAAATTCAGCTGTGAAGTTCTCTCTTACTTGTCTAAATAGTTCACATTCAGTGGCATTTGGAAACGTTTTTAACGAGATGAGTGGTGGTGTGGGATTGTCCATTGGAAGGAAAAAAAAAAGTCACATGAAACAACTTATGTATACCTGTCTAGGATTTTAGTTTTATCAAAGCAGACCTGCGTTGCAAACCAACTCACACATTTTTTGTCCTTTCTCTTATGATGCTTTTCTCTTCTCTTGAGAAGGGATTCCCAAGTGGAAAGATGAAGCCTTGATAGATTTCGTACATATTACATATTGCAGGATGCAAAGTTAGGATGGGTAAGTTAGCATACTGTTTTCAGGATGTCACAAAATTGCCTTTTAGGCATCATTTACCCCTTTCAGAGCCTTATGAAAATCAGTCTCGTGATATACCTTAAGGTGTGTGTTGACTTAATTCCAGAAATCTGGCAAGTCTGAAAATTGGATTTCTACTGTCAAGGATTGATAGAGGCCAGTGCAGAGGGGGCAGGATGGGAACTCCCCTCCCCTTTTGCAGGTGTGTGTTACCCTAGCCTTGGCCACATTCCAGTCACAGGGCTCAGGACTTTCAGAAAGCTCTACGCACAGCTGCCTTACTTTCAAGAAAGTGGACTTCGTATTATTCAATAGGAAAGTGTTACATAGAGAAGGTTGTAATTTGCTGGGTCCTTTACTCAAATCTTTGGAGAGTGCATTCTAGAACATTTTGTCATGTCTAACTACCGCCCATGTTAGAATATAGAGTCAGGTACGGTTTTGGCTTGGCTCTGCCGTGTGTCTGTGAGCACGTTTCATTACTCATTGTAATTAAAAAAAAACTTCTCGGGCATCTAGGTGGCTCAGTCACTTGTGCGTCTGACTCTTGATTTCAGCTCAAGTCATGGTCCCAGGGTCATGGGATTGAGCCCTGCCTCGGGTTCTGCACTGAACATGAAGCCTGCTTATCTCTTTCTCTCAGTCTCTCTCTCTTTCTCTGTTTCTCTCTCTCCTCCCCCACCTCTGTCCCTCTTCCCCTCTCCTGCCCTGTTTGCATGGGTATTTACTCTCTCACATACTCTCTCTTAAAAAAAAAGAAAGGCCTCTTTTGAGAGGAGGGTGTATTTTTAAGATTAAATGAGATGATACATTTATTTTTTTAAAAAATACATTTTTTTTTACCTTTGTTTATTTTTGAGGGAGGGAGAGAGAGAGCACGTGAGCATGAGTTGGGGAGGGGCAGAGAGAGAGGGAGATACAGAATTCAAAGCAAGCTCCAAGTTCTGAGCTGTCAGCACATAGCTCGACACGGGGCTTAAACTCATGAATGGTGAGATCATGACCTGAGCTGAAGTCTAATGCTCAACTGACTGAGCCACCCAGGCTCCCCAAGATAATGTGTTCAAAGCACCCCTAAGTAAGTACTCAATCAGTCTTGGTTATTATAAAATGTATCTATTCATTTTGTTATTGTTGCACATATTTTTGTGTAGTAACCATACTACAAAGAGACTTCTCCACTACATGTTTTGAAGAGTAGACCACTGCTCAACACGCTGTCCAAAGTCTTTCATCGCTGGCGGAGCTGGCAGGTATTTGGTGGAAACACTCTCCCTAGCTGTGTAGAAGAAAGCCCCAAGGCTGGCAATGCCACGAGAATCAACTCTATTTCAAGTTAAAAGACTTGTGTGTGTGTGTGTGTGTGTTTTTTTTCCTTTGGAGGAAAAAGAAATGTAACTTTTCTGTGGGCTGGAAAGGACCACCAAAGACCAAGGCTTATCCCTACAAACAGATATTCACCTGGAAAGGACGTGGCTGATCTCATATCCACCATGAGTCGTACAATTGATTGTCCAGTACACATTCTAGTCAGAAAGTCCTTTTGTGTTTCTAACTTAGGTACCTCATAATAATTGAGATGTTTTTTTCTGCTTTCCTAGTACTCCAAGTCCCTTTCCAAAAACATACACTCCGTTTAGTGGTGTCCTGCGAGCCTCAAATTCTTCCCTGGCATTTTTCTTCTCTGACTGAAAAGCCCCACTGAAAGTATCAAAGATAAATTAGTACATTTATCCAATATCCCCAATATCAAATGAGATTTTAAGTAACGTGACCACCAAGAAATGGGGTGAAAAAAGTCTTGGGCCTGCGCAACCTCTGACTGTATGTTACAGGTGTTCCTCTAAGTAGGCATTGAACCCTGTGAAAAACACCCCCAGATGCTCATTTTCCACTGAGCTGACTCTGGACTCAGTTAGCAGGCCTGCAGAATCATCTCCAGTCTATCCTTTGGGGCTGGGAACATCTACCCAATTCTCCATGGTCACAATCCTTTCCTGACTTTTTTTATGAATATAATTTATTGTCAAATTGGCTTACATACAACACCCGGTGCTCATCCCAGCAAGTGACCTCCAACAGGTGCCATCACCTGTTTTCCCTCTCCCCCATGCTCCCATCCACCCTTAGTTTGTTCTCCGCATTTAATAGTCTCTTGTGGTTTTTCCTGACTTTTGAATCAGGGAGTAAGAAAGCTTGAGTATCACCACAGTGGCCTCCTGCCTGACCTTCCCCAACTCGACCGCCCTCAGGAACCATGGCCAGTTTTGTGCATTTCTGTCCTCATCCTGTTACTTTTATATTTATTCATTTATGCATTCTCTCATTGAGTATGACATGCCTGCTCTGTGCCTCAGTGCTGCCTACAGAGACCTTAGGCATTGGCACAAAGCCCCGGGAGTCTAACACTGCAGAGAAGCACCATCTTTGACAAGGGCTACTAAGTGCTTCTGCGTGTGTGCTACTTTGGTGGCTGATCAAGTTCCAGCAAATAATATTAGAGAGTGTCAGCTATGCCTGTGTGGAGTAGGGCTGGAGAATAGTGCTTCTGTGCCTCTGTAGGTGAGCACATTTACAGTGGATGCTGAGACCTGGAACTGGTGGGGGCATAAGAATTTTTAGATCAAAGAGGAACCCCAGAAGAGATCTGTGAACAATAGGAAGTCACCAGACAAAACCTTCAATCCCAGTTTTCATTTTGTTATCAGTCATTGCATTGCCCTACAATTGCAGCATTTTTTAAAAGAAATGTTTCCAAAGCTACAAAGCTTTGAAATATTAAAGGGAAATAAATGAACCAGAACTTGGAAAGTTGGTTTGCTCACAGGAAAATTGTGGGGTTTCTTTTTTCATTTGAAATTAATGTAAAGGCAGTTCCCCCACTCGAATGGAAAGCTTATTTGTTTGTTTTTGTAAATAGGCATAAAAAAAGAGCATAGAAAATTTGTACCTCACTCTTTGATGCTTAGCAGGAGGTTTGTGGGTTTTTTTTTCATAACTGAGGCCTAAGAAAAATGCAGTAGCACAATACATCACTGATACAACAGTCTGATAGATTTATAAAATGTTTAGTGAATGTATTCTGCTTAGACCAGCAGGAACACCTGCTTCTATTATTCCATCACTGATAAAATGGTAAATAGCTTCTGTCAGTCATGCAGTTTGCATAAAGCCACATAGTTTACTTGTGGGATTGGCCATTTGTATGGAATTACATGGAGTTTGTGTTCAATCTCTTCGTTAAATGATTCAGTAAAATTATGGGGTCATAAATGGACAGTGACACCATTTTCATCTTTGTTCATCTTATCTTTTCTATCCACTCCCTATTTCTCTTGATTGCACTTCCTCCAGTGTAAGCTGCAAGATGTACCTTCAAGGATTAACTGTTATTGTTCCGTGGGTCATAGTGGGCATCTAGGTGGTCAGCCTGATGTCATTTCTTTTCTTTTTTTCTTTTTTTTTCCCCCGGTACAGTTTGATTTCTCTCTTGATCAATGAGAACCATGACTTAAAATCTGACAGTTCTATATCCTCCCACTAACCAATTTAATGAAGCAGTAACCACCGATATTTGAGAAGAAAAAGTGCAACTATATTCAAATGTTATAAAGATAGTGCTATAAAATAACAACACTCGTGATGCTCAATGTCCCTTCACTGACCTGGAAAATGGGAAAACACACTTTTTTTTTTCTTTTTAACTGAAAACACTTCCCTGTTCTAGCTGGAAAGACTGATGATATCCTTTTGCCAGGTCTAATTAGCACTTGGTGCTTCTTACTCTCCTTGGACTGAGGGACTGAAACCAAATTCTTCAGAGAGGTGTGAGTTCTTGTTGGGACACAAGTGGTAAGCATTTGGCTTTTCCTTAGAAACTTAGAAGGAAAAACACTTCTGTGTTGGGGCCTTCCTCTTTTACTTTCTTGGATTATGGAAGGGGCCTCTGGTAGTCCAGGTAAAACACAGGGCACCGAACAGACTTGGACTTTACTGATGGACTATGTAACACATCCAGACAGAAATCACCGTTGTTCAGACAGAGTTCTGTAGTTAGTCCTGTTCCCCTCCTTTTCATTCTCTTTAAGTAGTATAGCTAGTCTAGTATCTGTTTTATTTTAGACCAGTGATCTCAAATGCTATTTAGCTGTTCTTAACAACTGATAGTAAATATTTTCACGCTCACTGAGATGTCTGCCTTTTTAAATCAGTGACCTAGTTTTTACACCTTTGGCTATCAGCTTCTTGAATAGTCATTAGAGCCACCTAACTCAGATATCTACATTTAGCAATATCTGAAAATGATATATAATTTGCACGTTCCTGTATAATAGAGACTACGTCAAAATGACAGAGGAGTTTGTGGATTATGATAGACTGTACCCTCTGGGATGAGAATTCTAGGTAGTTTACTCAGTCTTACTTGATTAAATCAGGCATAGAACATATTTAGTGGGTTCTGATACCCACCTCCTCCTTTCTGGAAGACTGGTAATGTGAATAAAGACATTCTCACGTGTGGTCCAGTCTTTGTCTGTCTGCCTCATGTTGCTCCTGTTCCCCTGTCTGTATTGTAATGCCTGCATCTATCTTGGGGGCTTGTTTACTAAACCCAGAGAACTCTGAGTTTTTGCTTTTGCCTCTATGCAAGTCCTTGGTCTTGATCCTTTGGTTCCCATAGGAGGCTTTGCTTCTAGTATGCTCTGCACAGCGCTGGCTGCCTGCTTTCCTCTTCAGTGGGAATGGCTGAAATGGCTGCATGTTGCTGCAGCTCTCTGTCCCAAGCTCCTGGATGATGTGCACCTGTGGCCTTTGTCAGCTGCCTCCTATCTGCACTGTCAGCATTTGGCATTGCTGTGACATGGGGCCAGGGGGAGGGGGCGGAAGCCGTTTAGGCAGGAAGAAGTCATTTCGGGACAAAACAAGAGCTGAAATTGGATCTTCCATTGGGCAGAGTCATCACGCTATTTATGAAGGACGTTTTCTTCCTTCCTCTTGCCTCAGAAGTAATTTGTAAGTGAGTAATTGGGAAGCGTTTCATGCCCTCATGCATTGACTAGTAAATAATAAGTATACATCAAATGAACGTGAATGAAACCATGAAGCTGACTACTTCTGTGTACATTTGATGGGGTTTAACCACATCACATCTTTGTTACAGAAGGCTTCTGTGAGACAACCTCTTTTACTAACTCCAACTTGTAAATAAACCTGAATTATTTATGGTATTTTATGATTATTTTGCTTTGTCTTAGGAAAAAAATTTTAAAAACCCCTAGGAAATCCCATCTTTAAAAATCTCCGGCATCTGTAGGAGCATGATTAAGATACATCACAGATTTCTTTTTCCATAACAGTAGGAGATTTAAATTAAAGTATTGGAAAACCATTTGCCCCCCCCCCCGCCATCCTAACACCCTGTTTAGAGTCTTCTCTTAGATGAATAGCATGTAACTCAGTCTATTACTGAGGGTGTGTTTTGCAGTGGCATTCCTTTTTCAGAAAGCTGTGTATGAGAAGTTCCCTTCATAGATGGGTTACTCATTGATTCACAAATAAGAAGAAGAATAAAAAAAATCTGTGTATTTATTTAAATCTGATTAGGCTCCCTTTTCATTATTTTTGTATAAAGCCACCTTCTTGGCAATAATAATAATAATAATAATAATAATAAATTTGGTAGTCTACAGTGTAATAAACTTCTTCCCCATGTAATATAAGAGCTGAAGGAGAGAATGTCTTTCAAAAGTGAACTGTCTTAAACTAACATATAGGAAATAAAGTAGATGTATTCAGTCTTGATAAAAGTATACCTTCAGCATTAAAGCTTCCGTCTTTGGAACGTAACTACTTTGGCAGAATCTATTGCTTTCTCTGTTTATGATCAACCTGACCCTGGCAGTCTGTCTTAGAATATTGAGACGTGCCCTTAACACCACCTCTTCTCTAAGCAAAATAGTCAATAAATATGAGCACGTGTGTAGGAAGAGAGTGGAGTGTGAAAGAGATAGAAAAGGAGACTAAGGTAAGAATTGGAAAGGATTACCAAGAGCAAAAGAAGATTTCCTCTACTTTGCTAGAAATCCATGGAAGAGTCAAGAATGTATTGGCCACGGAGTGTTCTGACCTCAGTGTCTGTGACTCTGGTAGAAGCTGGTGTGAGCTTTCCACATACCTCATGGGCCTCTGGCAGGAGGATGCCAAGAAGGGAAAATGGATAATCCTGGGCCAGCTGGTTTCCTTCAGCCCTTCATTCATGCCTTGCCTTGTTCCAAAGAGCTTACGTCAAAGTGTATGGCTTACCTTAGTCAGATTGTTAGGTAGCAAAGTAATCTTACTCAAAAGTACACTTAAACTTACAAAATCAGCACCATAGCATGAAGCTCGCAGTGTGCTGTTTCTGGTAGATTTTCCTCTCTGCTCACATCTGTGATTAGACAAGTACACTAGTTTTAATCAACTACTCCATATCTCTAACCTAGAATCACAACTTATGAATACCTTCAGAGAGAGTGCTTAGAAGGGCAGAGCCTTCTAATGACTTGTTAGCTTAACAATAAACCATTGAAGCTCCTAATTTGCCTATAAACACATCCCACTGGCATTGCCCTACACAGTACAGTTCAAAGGGCCTAATAACTGCCCTGTTCTTTATATGGAACTGTTTCAACCCCTGCTGAGACCTAGAAGATTAAGAATGTAAAGGGAAGTAAAGCTTCATTCCCTGTAAATTTGGCTCAAGACCTACAAATTATCTGTGGCTGCTAATTGAACTCTTTATTTCCTCCTCAATGAAGCTCTTCAGTGGATGATGCATTTACAAGTTTTTCATTTCTACCCTCCGCTGGATGATCTGCATCTCAGTCTAGAGGCAGTGTCCTTCTTGGTAACTCCCCACAGAACGTAGAAAGCCATTGCAAAGGCACAGGTGATAGTCTTCTTGACTGCAGAACATCTAGGAAAATCATCTCTTCGATTTCCACTGGACTTAGGTATTTATGGTCTCTAGTGTCATTGATTAATACTTCAAAAGGTCTTCAGAGCAAAAGTATGAAGTCACTCCTGAACTGGCTTGTCATTTCCTTCTAAAACGTATCCTTTGATCTTCAGGTCTAAATTAAAACAAATCTTTTGTGGCACCTATAGGTAAATCTCTTCCAGTTTTTAGTATTATGTTGACTCATACTATTTATCATTTGTAGGTTAAAAAAAAACATTTTAAGTGTTAGCAATGGCATATGGTTCAATATGATAGAAATGGAGACTGGCTGATGCCAGTCTAATAAATTACGACTTACACCCTTCTTAAAAATTTGAGTGCCTTTATTTTTCTCAGTCTTCATTGTCTCTAATTTATTCTATTCTTTTTCTCTTTCAAGTTCTATTTGGATTGAATAGGAGTACTAAACATATAGCCCTAGGGATTGTGGCCTTTCCCTGCCCATCTAATGTAAGGAGGAGAAATTATTCTAACCCAGATGAACATTTCACTACCTTGTTCTGTAGCCAGGGTACACTCAAGAAACATGGATGGTATCAGGAGGATACTTCTCAGCTGCAGTGAATCTCTCCAGTGGGTGGCCAAAATGAAAAAGAAACCCTAAAAAGTTCTGAGTTAATAAAATAAATAAACGTTAAAATATTGCGCCCTTGATTAAAATTGAATATGTAAGCAGGCAGAAAATAAGAAATTCTGCTGTGGAATTTAGTGAAATACTAACTCTTTATAATATTCTTTATGAACTATAGCAACAAAACTCTTAATATAGTTTTCAAAATGGTGGTTAGAGGATGTTGTAAATTTATGTGGTTCTCTTTGGCAAGGAACTTTAGAAATGAGCATTTTTTCCCAAGTTTTACCCCAGATTTATCAGTACTAGATTATCCTTATTTGTAACGTCTAATTGTGAAAACTTGACTTCTTATCAGGAGTTCTCCCTTCAAGTCTTCGTGGCAATTCACTTAACCTTCCCTATAGGAGTTGGGTCCTTTCCAATCAGTTTGCCCTTGGTTAAGGGTTGGTAGGAAAACATCCCGAGGTTGAACACTTCGCCACTGGCCAAATGGTTGCAGATCATCCCTGACTCAACCTTGTCCTAACCTGTGTTTGCTCTCATGCCATGCACATGGAAAAGGGAAAAAATAACTCTGCCCCCCTTTTTTTTTTAATCAGTTCTTTTTGGGAAACAGCCAAACATCCTTTCATAATCAAATGCCTGTGTATCCACAGGCACTGGCCACAATCCAAACATTTATTGGTCATTGAACACCTTGCATGAGGTAATTTTCAATTATCTTATTAAACCGGAACAGGGATCTGGTCATGTTTCCTTTGATTATAAATGTAGCTCATGTTCTTATTACTGTTAATAGCAGTGCTCATGGGGTGCCAGCAGTTTTCTGGGCACTGTCCCATAGGAAATGCTGTCCTGTGTCCTTTGTGAAGAAAGGCACCAGGAACAAAGAAGCTGAGGGTGGGACCATTCAGTCATTGTTTATTTCGGAGGAGGGGGGCCTGGGATGGGTAATTGCATGTGACCGAACATGGTGGTGGTGCCATAAGCATGGTGAAAGTTTGAGATTGCTACAATAGAGTCCCTGGGAGGAAGTCGAAAATGCGAATGTCTTGAAGGAAAATGACTACCAATTTTTTTGTTGATACACAGCTTTATCTATGGACACATGGCTTAAGCAGTAGCAGAACACTCAGACCAAGAAGAGACTTGAGAAACATAAAACTTGTCACCCCAGGACTTCTAGGTTCTCCCTACTGATGCATTCATTTAAATATTTCCTGCTTTTGAATTAAATACTTCAATTGCTTTATTTGCCTAGAAATTTCTAGAATAGGGTCCATGCCTTAAGCTACAGATGATTGTCTAAATAAAAGTTAGGGGTGCCTAGATGACTCAGTCCTTTAAGTGTCTGGCTCTTGATTTCAGCTGAGGTCATGACCTCACGGTTCGTGATGGAACCCCACATCAGGCTCTGTGCTGACAGTGTGGAGCCTGCTTGGGATTCTGTCTCCCTCTCTCTGTGCCCCTCCCCCACTTGCTCTCTTTCTCTCTCTGAAACTTAAAAAAAAATAAACTTTCAACATATAAAATAGCATACAAAATAAAAAAGTTTTAAAAAAAGTGTTAGGAACTCGTAAGTTTGTGGTAAAGGAGAGTTCAGGAGCCACATTTAGTGATTTTGAGACGATGTCAAAGGACAATAGCTGATAAGAGGAGCAGTGATAGAAACAGAAAATCTTAGTGCCCATAACAGGAATTTATCACAGAAGAATAATTATTTTCTCACTTTAGTGGCCTTGATACTAAAAACAAAACAAAACCAACACAAAACATCTAATTCTCTATGAAATATAAATGGTTATTGTATATATTTAAACAAGTACACATTTTAAAGAAATTGTGTGGTTTGTTTCATTTTAACTTATAATTTTAGTTATCATTACTACATTTTCATAATTTTCATAATTTTAAAAGATGACAGATTACTTGTCTCTCTCTAATCACATTGTTTTAAAGTAAACCTCTAGCTTAATTGAAAAAAAAGGTACATAATATAATTAAATTTTGCTCTGATCTTTGTCTTTTGTAATGCGGGAAAGCATGGTTTATTCGGGTCACCAGCTTAATTTGAAAGCAGAAAGTGCAGAAAGTTCAGGGAGATGCATTCACAAACTGTGATTCCAGCAATCCTGTCCCTAAGCCTTTCTGCTTTACCCCAGCTGACCACTCCAGAAAGCAGTAAGAATGTGGATTTCCAGAGCCCTACTAGAATGGAGGTGCCTCACGCTGTGCCCGAAGTGAATTTTAGCAAAAACCAAGCACAGACAGCAACTGCGGAGGATAGCCCTGTGAAAACATCCAACATATCACAGTACCCTGCAAGGAGTTCATGTGCCAAATGCAAGAACGCATCAAGTTCCCGATGACTGGGGTACTTTACTGCCCTCTTTGTAGCCCTAACGTTGGCAGTCCCAAGTTAGGTTACTTTCTTCAAAATTGCTGCATAAATAAAATCACTTTATAAATATTTATAAACTTATTTCATTAATCCTTTTCTGGTCTAGTGTCATGAAGCTGCATAAGTCCAAGGAATTAAAAATAATAAATAAAAGAAACTCTTGAAGGAGTTTTCCTGTGGTACTGAAATTTACCAAATGTGGCCAAGCTCATGCAGCTTTTCTGCTCATAGTTAAATTGTAGTGACAGCTAGAATTTCCAGAAGCTAGGATTGGATGCAGTGCATTTATTTCTTTCAATTTTTGATGATACTCTTCGATTTTGACCTCCTTTATTCATCCTTTTTCTATATGTCACAGTATTTCAGGCTTTTTTTTCTCACACCCACATGATTACTCCCCACTTCTAAATTGTCTCCTGTCTTCCTGCCTTTAGGTGCTGGCTGATTTAATCCAGCCTATACACAGTCCTTGCATTGATCACTGGAATCTGCTCATTATTTTTATCAGTTTCCCAGTTTAGACAACAGAAAAGTCATTACTCACCAGTCTTCTTGAGTAGTTATTCAAGGCTCCTTCTATCCTCATCACAGAGATGGGCCTAAACCTACCTTCTAGCCCAGGAATAAAAAAGTACCAACTCTGCTCAGCTCCATGTCTCGTGTGGATTTCAGTGATGTGCATTCCAAGTGTAGACTTAGAATCAGTCTTTCTTAGTGTTCCAGGTATACCATTCACTGTTAGCTGGGACTCACACTTTGGCCGAAACCATGTTTCTATCTGTGATTTTAGCCTAGTATTTCTCAACCAGCTGTGTTTTTTGCCCTCCAGGAGACGTTTGGCCATGTCTGGAGACATTTTTGTTGGTCCCAGCTGGGGAATTACTACTGGCATCTAGTGGGTAGAGGCCAGGAATGTTGTTGAACGTCCTGCATTACACATGACAGCTCTCAAAACAAATTTTCCACCTCAAAGTGTCAGTGGTGCTAAGGTGAAGAAACTCTTTAGCCATATTGCTCACTATGATTTGTCTATACTTCAGACCAGTTCTTTTACTATGGTTACCTGCCACTTGAATATGCATTGCTCTCCCACCTCCTCTTTGCCTTCGTCCCTGCCCATCTTCCCAACCATCTATACGTGCTTAGCTATAACCTACTGAAATTCTGCCCATTTTTTTTGCAAACTCAGCTGGATAGATGCTGTCTACTCAAAACCAAACCAACCAACCAACCAACCAACCAAAAAACCTCCCCTTGTCATTCCACTTGACAATGATGCCCGCTCTTCTGAATTCCTACAGTGTTTAGTATTCACTATAGTCTAATACCATTCAGGCAAATCCGCTTGTAGGGTGGTTATGTCTCTATCTTATTTTCCATTTTAGACAGTTCTAGATACTTAGCTTCTAACTTGATGTGCGTTGTAAAGCCAAGCAACATAGCCCCCTGAAACCCTGTAGAGTTTTGCCTGGTTTTAATCGTACCAGAATCACAACTTAGCATGTATCTTTTTTTTTTTTTTTACTTACCATTAGGATATGTTTTTTCATATTGCTTGGAAGTCTCCAAAATTATTTTTAATAACTATATAATGACATTCATTCAAGTTGATATGCTCTAATTGACTTAACTAATCTCCTCTTACTTTAGAGTTAATTCAATGTTAGTTTTTGACAAAATAAGTAATACCAAATTGGATATCTTTGGTACATAGCTTTCTCCGCTTTCATCTGTAATATTCCCTTCGAATGAATTCCAAGGAATGGTCCAAATGGTTGGGTGTGTTTTTATTGCTAGTGATATGTATTGCCAAAGTTACTCCAAAGTGACTTACCAGTTAAATAGCCAGTAACAATATTTAAGGAAACCATATATTAGAAACAGTCAGGAGGCCCAAGTTCAAGTAACATTCAGATTTTCACTAATAGCATGGTCTTAGGCAAACCGCTTAATCAGTTTGATCATATTTTCTTACCTGTAGAATGTGGATAATGAATCTTTATCATAGGGCCATGAATATGAAATCAGATAATATCTTTGGAAATAAGCTATAAACTGTAATTACCAATGTTCATTCAATAAATATTGATTTAAAGACTTCTTTAGACCAGATTCTTGACCAAGAACTAGGGACATAGACATAAACACAGTCTTGGCTTCAAGGAGTTCTCAGTTAAGTGCTATGTAATTTTCAAAATATTATTTTAGATAGTAAATTGAAAGAACGTTACTTTTTAGGAAGTACAAGGGATTGAAAGTAAAGGCTGTCCATGTAGCAGGACATACAAATATGAAAAGCTCACCAATTGAATAAGGTGATTATTAGTTTTCTTTTGCTACCACTTGGTCAGTTTATCTCTCTAGCCTAAACCAAAACTGCATTTCCTTGCTGAAATACATTTTTAGGTTTGGTTGTTTTTTGTTTGTTTTGTTTTGTTCCATTTTGTTTTAGCGTTGCTGGATTTTGTTTTTTGGTTTTTGTTTTTTGTGGGGTTTTTTTTTGCCCCTTCATGTATTATGACAGCACTTCCCTTACTGCTGTACTCAGTTGGGTATTTTTGTTCCTCATTTTTTCTCCCTGGGAAAATTCAAAGCATTTTTTAAAAAGTCCCATTTGCTGCTGATGGCATTTCTTTGTCCTTTTCTGAGTCACAGGTCTCTAGAAGCTGACGAGGGCATGGCCCCACTTGTGGCTGTTTTGTGACTCTCCCATCAAGACTGCTTTTCTTCAGAGTAACTGAAAGTATTTGGAACTCCACTGTCCTTAGATCTATCTTCTGGAAATAGATAATGATTTTCCTGCCTTTGAATGTAGACCTACAGTGAGCCCTTTAGCTCCTCGTCTCTGAGTTTGCTGGGCATCAGAAGCTGAGGCTAGAGGAGTAACTGTATGTAGTAAAATGCATCAGAACTGGCTGTGTCAGAACTGCTAGTGTGAGCAGGCACTGTAACAGGAGTCCTGGCCTAAGGACCAGAGGCCACAAAAACAGGGAGTTCGTGGGCAGGGGCAGCTTATGCGGATGGAGATAATAAAAAATATTACCACTTTGTGGATGCTCCCAGAAGGACTTCAGACTGGCAGAATGCAAGGTGCTTTTTCTGCCTGATATAAATTCTGCTTTTAGTTACTTGATTGACTTAATCAGATCTAGGATCTCAATGATTTTAGAGAAAAACTCCCTTCTTTCTGGATTGAGCTCTGGAGTAATGCCCATCACAGTCAGCCTCTACCCATTGTTGCTGTTACAAACGTACCTATATTTCTTGACTCATTCTTTTTATATTAGGTCATAAATGAAAATCAGCCTTCCTCTTTTGATGGGTGTATTTTTTGCTTTCTTTCATTTTTTACTTTTCTCAGACTCAAGCGGAACAGATTATATCCTTAGTTGGAGGCCCATGCTATGTGAATATTACAATACTTCCTGGCATTTTACTTAAATGTGCAAATGAAAAAAGAGCAAGCTTACAGACGGCAGGTGCATGGGAAGGAGTGGAGACATCAGGTTAAAGTACCTCCCACATCCACTTCCTTCCAACAACAAACATTTGTTTTCTCTACTCCAAGTCAGCAAAACATGAGAGCAAATGGAAGTTTAGTTGGTGGAGAGAAGTAGAAATCCTTATTAACCTCTTGTCTTGAATTCCTAAGTATTTCAGTATTTAGTCTTTTCTTACTTATCTAGTATTTAACTTAAACCAGAGGGCATCCCTGTGAGAGACAATGAAGGGTACCAACCTCATTTTATAACCCTAGAGCATCAGTTAGTAGGTTGCTTCAATTATGTCATCAGTGGATCAGTGACAAAAGAAGAAAAATTGAGCCTGTAACCAAAAATCTTCTTAATGTCCCACACCAAGCATTTCTGCTTCAACACTCCTGTCTTTACTGACAGTTTATGCTTCAAATCTGAGAAGCCACTGAGACTTTGACCCACAATCCTTTCTGAACCTGGATCTGTTTTAGAGTTTCGCTTTAAATGTCTTTTTGAGAATTTAATTATTGATTTCTGACAAGCATTGCCCTGACACAAATATGATACTAGAAATTCTACCCTCTCCGAGAAGAATACTTCACAGAGAAGAGTGAGGGGAAGACAGTTTGAGGGCAATGGGGTTACCTCTTCCCACAGTGGCAGGCAGGGCGATTGGATTCTGACACCATCTCCTCCTCATGAATGACTGGTCCACAAAAAACAATCAACTTTTAAGCAGTAAAGGTAGTGCAGAATTGCCTTTTTGGCATTAACTTGTGGGTGTCTATGGTAAATATAGATAAGAAAGTTGAATGGTGGAATTTTCTTTTCCTCCTCCTGCCCTTCAGTCCCAAAAATGCACCAAAGGAAAATTCTCTATGACCTATGAAGTGTGAATTCAGTATCCCAGTTTTTCCTGAGATGTGCCAAACACTCAAGTTTCATTACCAAATCTAGTTTGCAGCCAAGGCCCATAAGACTGTATTGATGCCTGGACGCACGTTTTTTTTATGCCGTAGATGGACAAGCTCCATGCTGAGCCTTAGACTTGTATTTGAAGGATTCCAACTCCCCTTCATAGAATCTGGTAGGGAGAGTGTATCTGTATTTTTTATCCATAAATGGTGGCATTCCCATTCTCACTGTGTCCGTCTTGTTGGGGAGATTCCATTCTTACCAGGTAGATTCTGTACATTGTTCTGCAGACGGTATTTTTAAGAGTCTCGCATAGGCCTCATTGAAAAATCCATGAATTCTGCCGAAGAGCATAAATCCACACAGGCAAAAGACAACAAAAAAAGGAAAAAAGAACACTCTTAGAACTCATTTTTAGTTAGTGTTTCTCAAGAACAAAACCTTTTACTTTTCTTGTTGTTCCTGGATTGGACATTTTCTGGCCTTTCAGCTTAACCACACCTTTGCCTCTTTGAGCCAGCCTTTTATTTATTTTTGTCCTCTTAGATGTTTCTATCCAAATCTTATACTTTCTTCAAAGTTCACCTCAAAGCCCACTTAGCCTTCAAGGAGATTTCTCTGATACTGTTACTCTTAGTTATAGCAAACACTTCCTTCAATCTTCTGTCAATAGTATTCTGTGTATAAATCACATGCACACACATAAATACTGTAGCACATTTGAGACACAGACTAGGTCTCTTAGAGCATCTGTGTATCTTGTCTTCACTGTGGTTTCTCCATATCATAGCTGTCACATATTTTCTGTCCAAGATAATCACGGCCCTACATGTAAAAATTTCTCACTCTGCCAGTTCTGTGTTTCTGACTCTCTTGCCTATTCAGACTGTTCATTTGTCTCCTTCTTGTCAGTATATGTCCTTTGCATTCTGTAAGATGATGCTCCCGAATTACCTTTTCTAGAAAGTTCTCCATTATTAATACCTTTGCTTCCAAAAATATTTTGGATGTGGTTTGCCTCAGCACTTACTGTTGCTATCTATAAAATAAGAACTTTCATGGACTGAACTGTTTAATTGGTCTCTTGGATTGTACAGTATTCACATTTCTTTCAGCTCTCCAATTCCATAAAGCTCCCAGGATGCCTTTGTTCCCAGCAGTATGGGATCACCTCTGCGGCAAACCCTTCTCTTCTTTTGTATTTTTAAAATCAACCTCAGCACACATCAAGCATACAATAATAAGGGATTATGAACCAACTTCATCTTCACAAGTAGGAAGCTACATGAGATGGCTTAGGCTTCAACATGCATGATTTAGGTTGAACATAAGGGATAAATTCCCTGATAATAAAATTGATTGAAGGTGAGAACAAGGTATTGAAGAACAACAAGGACTCTATTCCCTAGATATCACTAATGGGAAAAAAATAATAATAATTTCTCTTGGTGGAGTCCAGGCACTAGACTAGAAGATGTGCTGAGATTTTATCTGGCCCCAGGATTTTATTAAACTCTTCATTGATAACACTCCTTTCATAACATGTTTTCTGGTAAGGGGTTTCTGTCTTTCTTTTTTTCTGTTAAAAAATACTAAATAAAAGACATAGGAAAGCTTCAATTATTTTTAGAATTAAATACAGATTTTGAGTAATTAAACATGGGGGGGGACTACATGTCTCTATGATATATTTGTCCAACACTATTGAGGCCATTTTGTTTTGTTTGCCTAGTTTCTTCAAAAATCCAAGGGAAAAATATTTTTAAAAATATTATTTTTTTCCTGCCAAGTAAATGACAATATTTCTCTTAGAAGTAGACGCTCATTTTATAGAAATCAGAGAAGCTGAAAAGTGAATCCAACAATTTTTTTTTCTAGAACTTAATACTTTCTAGTTATGGGTATTAGTATTTGTGCCCATGTGCATATTTATTCTCAGATTTATTTTCCCCATTTAATTCATTCATTTTTGGTTGTTTTAGTATGGTTTCCAATTATAGCAGTGAGGTTTCTGGAGAGAAAAAAATGAACTGCCAATGAGATGAGACTCTGGCTTTGCTTTCCTGAATAGCTTTTATTTTTATATGATTCTTATTAAGGAAATGGTGCTAAAAGTTGGTACTTCATACTTTCAGGCAAGTGTATGCAAGACGATGTAATTAAGAACCCTATTCATATTAATTGATTGATACAGATTTTATAAATAAAACTTTAGAGTGTGAATCCATTTCATCTCAGACTATGGAACATTGCCACTGATAGCTAGAAATATTAAATGCATGTTCCTGGAAAATCCTCAAAAATCACTTATTTGTGAAATCATAGTTTTGAATCGATAGCTATTAAATCCTCTATTGTAATAGGAATTGTCACTTAACCGGTAATGGCATAATGTGGGCTAAATCGTGACTAAAATACAAGTGCGAGGTAGTAACAGCCTGGTTGGACGTGAACACTTACCTGTTTCCTTAGAATTCCTTATTGATATTGCATGACGCAGTAGTGAAGTTGCCATTCCAACTCTGTGTGAATATTTTCTAAGTGTGGGAAGGGATTAGCATACCCCAAATAAAATACCCTATTGAAACAACCGAAGGAAGATGTGTTTGGATTCATAGGAAATGTTTCTAATTGTTTAGAGGAACAAGTGCACCAACTCTTGTGTTTTGAACTACGTTGCCACATTAGATATTACTTCTCTTCTCTGAATTCCCATCAGATCAGTGGTGCTGTTGTCTTCGAAAATACCCTCTGCCTTTCCGAGGACAACTTTTAGGAGTTCTAAATCAACCTGGTTAGTATGAGTACGTTTCTGAAAAGAAAAATGAGATTTGACTGGAGTAAATGGGAGTAAGAAAAAAAAACATTACTAAATAACTCTAAGAATTAGAACTATTTTCAAACCTTTGTTGATGGAGGACCTTTTTGTCTTCCACAGCGTATTTTCCTTCTCATTGGTGGTTTCAGTTCCCAGGAATTATATACAAACACACACACAGGCATGCATGCTTTAGTCAGGCTAAATGTTTGCGAAGACATAGATTGTTAAATATTAAAAGGTTATTCAGCCAAGGCAATGTGTTTTCGGAAATCCACTTCTAATTGTGCACACCCACAAAATTTAGTTCCAGAGGAACCAATGAGGTTGATGCTCACCTAAAACTTTATAGCTTGTGTCCTCTACAGGCATCTCCCCACCTAGTGTCCCACCTAGTCTTGTTGCTAGGCCCTCATGTAACCTATAAAATAATTGATGTGGGTCCCCCTTTTGCCCTGAATATCCGAGGGAAAGGGCTGATAAGCAGTGAGATTATTAGCAAACAAGAGGAAGAAGGATCAGAGGCTAACCAGCTTTTCACCTGGATACCTGCTTCAGAAAAATCCGGAGTGTGCAATAAAGAATGATAACAGATGGGGTGGGAGCCTCCCAAGCTTCTGTGGTACTACCAGTGGGCAGTGTATTAACCACTAGTCCTGAGAATTTCCACAGAGAGAGTTCCTGTGGCATTGAAAATAAACTGTTTACTTTTAAGGGACCGTCAAGACAGGCAAATATTTTTACAAACATTTCCATGGACTCTTTGCTTTCCCTCCCCTACATTCCTTTCTATAAAAAATATTTGTATTTCTCTGTTGATGACTTTTAAGAAAATATGTTAATATAGTTGTAAGATTTTTTTTTTTCTATTTAGGATGTCCTATTAGGATGCCCATATATAGACGGGGCCAGGGTGCAGATGGAAAAGAAATTCTTAGGAAAAGTCCTTTTGGAGTTAAAACAGTTTCATTTGAATATTTCCGTGATCATTGATCTTCCACGCAGGGCTCCATTTATCACTTTAGACAGCCCTGCACTTGCTTCTGTTTCTTAATATGTTACCAGAGGCTTGTCCTACCATACACAAATCAGTTATTTTAGCATAAATTCTCCTTTGTTCAGGTATTATCAGTTATTTTACCACCTCCTATGGGACCAGGTGCTACAGATTATAAAGAATAACCTCTCCACCTACTAGGTACTTACAGTCTAGTCGGAGGGACAAATCATATACATAAAAAACAATTAGAATGTAATAATACAGTGTCATATTAAGCACGGCTTAAATTGGTATTGTAAGGCACTGCATTGTGCATTATAGGAAATTGTGATGAAAGTCTAACATCTGATAAGAGGGAGGAATCAGAAAAGAAAAATTAAGAAAGAAGTCCATGCGACTGGCTCACGAAGGAAAAACATTTAGGCTGGGCATAAAGGTAGTCTAGAGGTAGGGGTGCCTGGGTGGTTAAGCACCTGGCTTCGGCTTAGGTTGTGGTCTCACAGTTTGTGAGTTCGAGCCCCACATTGGGCTCTGTGCTCTCAGCACGGAGCCTGTTTCAGATCCTGTCTCCCTCTCTGCCCCTCCGCCACTCATGCTAGTGCTCTCTCTCTCTCTCTCTCAAAAATAAATAAACATTGAAAAAAAAGTAGTCTAGAGATAATATGAGTAGTAAGATAGAGCAGTTAGGGATAGCCTTAGGGAAAGGACCAAGGTAAGAATAATTTTTTTTAAATAGTCTCCATACATTAGTGTAGGGTCAACTCATTTTTACACTGTATACTTGAAAATTACGTATATTTATATAGTGATATGCTTTGCTATTTCAAAACCATCAAAACCGTGATTTTGTGGGTGATGGGTAAAGAAAGCCACAGGATATAGACTTTGAGAGAAACTTCATGAGACGCTGATGGAAAAGGTAAATCCTTATTTACTTGTATTTGTAGGAGCTGCTTCCCAAAACGCATTTTATTAGAGATTTTGATGAAAAATTCTTGTTTAACATCCAGGAATGAGACTAGAGGAGAAGATAATCTTTTCAGATAGGAAAATGAGAAGATAAAGATCAATTTATTTTTAGGGGGAAATCTTTCACTTTCTGGATAATTAAAGTGTTTTTATCTGATAAGGAGCTGAGAGTAACAATTTCCGGGTCTTATGATAATCTACTTTGTCTCTTTTAATGACAAAAACAAGAAATAAGATGAACTGTCTCCTGAAATAGTGGGAAGCCAAGTGAGAGGGAACTTGCAAAAAAAAGTGTTGGAAGTGCAGGCGCTACCCTCATGGCACCTGTTTAGAGTGGGAGAATATACCAGCGTTTGAAAGAGGTTTGCATGGAAAATACACTTTCAAGTTACTTTATTCGAACACTAAAAGCTGAACTTTAAAATGCAAGGTATTTGTCAACATTATCTGAAACACCGGACTGGAGGCAAATGTTCCAACATATTTGTTTTCTTACAATTAAAGCTAAGCTGACATGTTGAAAAGATGGTCTTCAAAGACATTCGGAGGCTGCGAAATTTTTGTCAATAATTAGCCTTCACTTTGCTTTTTAGACAAGGAAGTCATATTTTTTTTTCTCCTCACATTTGCCAAGTAAGGATTTTCACTTTTAAATTTCCTCATCCTGGTGTTTGCATTTAAGCATTTCAAACAGCCTCTCTCACCCTCAGCCACCATGTGTAGTGTTGCATTTATGCATTCAACTTCTTCTTACTCAAGTGATGCTATTTTTTTCTGCCTCAGCCTGACAGCCACTAATAATAACACATGAGGACAGTCAGACAAAATGAAGACAAATGCTGCTTGTCGCAGCAGAATCATAATGTCTCCAGACTCAGTAAAGACAGTCTAACTGTATGTGGATGCTCTTTATAGCTTATTTAGACCTGTGGTTTTTCCCTGTGGTTTTTTTTTTTTTAAAGCACAAACATTGTGCAGAAATACATTAAGGCAACATATGGGCCTGTTAGTTAGCCAAAACAATGTGGAACCATGGAGAATAGAGATTGCAAAGCACAGATGGATACTGTAAAAAATTCATGAGTGGCATAACAGATCTAAAAGGTAAATTTTAGTCAAAATTCAAGTGGAAAGCATAGGAAATACTTAGGAATTTGGCTTTATGAGGTTTTTCCCATCACGCAAGATGAAACATTGTGAATATCCTGCAGATTTGTTTATGCCATAATGTGAAAATCAGAGCTCATCATTCAACAATAATTATGTCTATATAGATTCATGCCATCAGAAATAGATTGCTGATAAACAATAGTGCTTTGCTTCTATTTGCTGTAAACGCTGCAGTATTAAATATCCATATTATTTCCAGCTCAATATTAGAAAGTGTCAGTCATTGTGACAAGTCAGGCAGGAGGGGCTCACTGAGCTGTCCTCTGTGTAGCCACGTGCTGTCGAATAACCGGGTTTTCATGCTCTATCACTTTGTTGTTAAAATTGTGTTCTAAGCAGTAAACTGGCATATCATCCTAGCCCTCCCCCCAACCTTTTACATTTGGTTCTTTTAACCAAAACTGAAGCCTCAAGGAGACACTGGATTCTTATGTGCACACAGTCAAGCTGCACCTTGAGTTTTGCACAACGTTTGTCATTCTAAGTTGTCATCACTATGGCTTGGCATTGTTGTCTTGTCTTCCAAAAAAAAAAAAAAAAAAAAGCGATCCAAATCTGTGAGATCAGCCCAAGGAAGGTCTACGTCTTGGAGCCTCACTACAGCCCATCTCATTCATAAAATTTCTTTGAGAGTAATTGGTGAGGAAAAGAATTCTGCCTCCTGAAATGATTCATCAGGGTCCTAAATTTCTGTCGGGGTGAAAGGTAGAGAAAAGCAGAAAGGAAACAGGACTCTTCAACCCATCAACCTGAGAAGCATTTCCCCTTCAGAAGCTTTCAGATGTCTAGTTGAGAATGATACCATGTGGAATTCAGATATGTTTTGTCATTTGGTTGCCCGAAAGGCAAAGTGCAGTAAACTATTCTCTGTATAAAGGTTTAAGTGATTTTCCAGCTGATCCTCCAGATACGTTGAAAGTCTTAAACATGATAGAAAGTTGTGTTGGACTTACTTCATAGTTAATGAGATTGTTATTGAAGAGATTTACACAGGGCCTCATTATACCTTGGAAAGACACTGGTACATTATTTAAACAACTAGAAAATTATTTGACACTAAGAAGAGAGATGATTAGATTTAAGGTAGACATTAAGAACTGAAAGTAAATGAGATCACTTATTGAACTGGACTAATTTTTGAGGATTTTTTTTTCTATAGGTAACATAAAACGGAGCAGGTTTTGTAGCTGGCTCTTAATTCTTGGCACTAACACCACTGTCGGGACCTGGAGACAGCAAATTGAACTTTCTGATAGTTGTCCTAATAGCCCTTTTAGGCGGTTTTTGGTGTCCTCGGTGAATTAAAGTTTGCATTAGTGAGCCCACTGAGCAGCGGCCAAGACTAATTCTCGGCTCTGAATGACATTTCACACGTTGTCAGTTCTTGGTAAGTGTTATATGATAACATTTTGAGATCCTCATCTGAGAGTTGATGGGGAAATATCAAATAGCGTATATGAGGTTTGCCAACTAAGTTGAGCCCAGTTCAAAAGTATATCGTAGGGGATAAAGATGGCAACGTTGTGTCTCCTTTAAATAAAAGATAGATTTACTCCTAAAATTTGACAGTGAGCCTAAGATGCCAAGCAAGAGAAAAGAATGAAGAAACAAAGAAAGAGAGGAAAAAGGAAATGGGATAAAGTTGCAGGGTGTAAAGAAAATGGAGAACTATCTTTCCTTCATGACTGATTATAACCCCCGTCCCTATGGAGATTCTAAGAAGGGTATGGAAGATGTCAGGTGTGTTAGAAATGTGTGTGTGTGTCCGTGTACATACACACACACACGTTTGTATTTGTGTCTTCTATTAAACCACAAGCCTCATGAGGACAGGCTCACTTTGATCCATTGCTATGGTCTCAGGACCGAGAAGAGTACATGCTACAAAGTAGAAACTGAATGTTTGTTGAATTAATGCATTTTCTTACACTTTTCCATATGTTTCCACTATTATTTAGGAATTACAGTAGCCCTCCCCCCCCAAAAAAAACAAAAAAACATGGAGTTTATGTTCCAAGATTCCCCAGTGGATGCCTGAAACTGTGGATAGTGCTAAACCTTGTATATACTTTTTTCCCTATACTTACATACCTATGGCAATGTTTAATTTATAAACGAAGCACAGTAAAAGATTAACAGTAATAACTAATAAGAAAATAGAACACTTACAAAAATATACTGTGATAAAAGTTATGTGAATGAGGTCTCTTTCTTTCTCAAAATATCTTACTGTAATGTATTCATGTGAGGTGATAAAATGCCTTTGTGATGAGATGAAGTGAGGTGAATGATGTGGGCATTGTGATGTAGCATTAGGCCACTATTGACCTTCTGAGAATGTCAGAAGAAGAATCATCTGCTTCTACACAGCGATTGACTGCAGGTTACTGAAACTGCAGAAAGCAAAACCACGGATAATGGGGAACTACTGTATAGATTTGTTGATCTCTCTTTAAAAATATTGGTTTGGTTAATACTTAACAACTAAGACAGCTGCAAAGTAGCCTGTTTTAGCTCAGAGAGGAAACATCTGGGGTAGATTGAAGAGAATGGGCTAGAGAACTTTTTAAATTCAGTAGAATGAATTTGTTCCTTTCCTCCATTAGAGGAGCCCATAATGGTCAGATCATTTGGTGTATTTGTTCTATAATATAGTCTGGGGAAGAGACCATCCAGCAAGAAATGTTTGGTAGGGATATACTTCACACTGTTCTGAGAAAACGAAGAGTCACCCATGACTTCCCCATCTCTACAGTGTGAAGAGCAGAATCACTAGACATTGTGAAGGCAGGTGGTAGGCAAGTTGGATTGTCTGAAGAAGTCAGGAATTAGAATTTCAGACCAGAGTAACTAGAGACCAAGAAAGGCACAGAGTTGGGGCGCCTGGGTGGCGCAGTCGGTTAAGCGTCCGACTTCAGCCAGGTCACGATCTTGCGGTCTGTGAGTTCGAGCCCCGCGTCAGGCTCTGGGCTGATGGCTCAGAGCCTGGAGCCTGTTTCCAATTCTGTGTCTCCCTCTCTCTCTGCCCCTCCCCCGTTCATGCTCTGTCTCTCTCTGTCCCAAAAATAAATAAACGTTGGAAAAAAAAAAAACTTTAAAAATAAAAAAAGAAAGGCACAGAGTTTATTGACAGTCAAGACATTTTGAATTGATTCTCCCTGCTTCCGTCATCTTTTTTGCCTTTTTATGGGATTCAAATTATTTAATTTAATTTTGCTTAATTTATGCACCATCACTAGATTCACTCCAGGGAGATGTGAGATGCAATTGTTGTGAGATGCAACGCTAGTCGTTGTCTTCCAACACAACAGTTTTTCCCAAAAACCCTTGCTGAAAGTCACCAAAAGCAGAATCTGTAACAGGAAAGCCACATTTTAATTTTGATCCCACCTTGACCAATGTCAGAGTAGCTTGAGAAGTCAAGTTAGTATACATATTAATATCCACTGTATTCATTATTCCTTGCATTATATATGGCATTTTTAAGGAAATACTGAAAAAAGGAAAAGGTACTTTAACTTAACACACATATTTTGAGCACCTGTTATATGCCAGACACCAAGTGATTCAGTGGTAACGAGCAAAGGTCTTCTTGTAGTCAAGGGAGAAAAACAGACTTTTAACACATAATTACAGATGTGATGGATGTTAAAGGATGCTGCAGAAGTTTTTAGCAAAGGTATTTAAGTCGAAAGCAAGTCAACATAGCTTGACAAGATCAAGGAAATTGGGCTGTAGTGAGGAGTGACTTGAAAAGAAACCAAATTTCCTTCCTTCCTTCCTTCCTTCCTTCCTTCCTTCCTTCCTTCCGTCCGTCCGTAATTGAATATTTAGCAAATATTGGTGAATGTGAGTCATAAATCAAGCAAACTCAACTCTGATGAGCAAAAACCAACAATAAGCATGGCTCCCATGAAAGAGACAAAACACTCCTTAAGCTATCACAGATTAAAAACAAATAAACAAAAAAACACGTGCAATTTTCACAAGTGTTCCCAAGGAGAAGCAAATGGTACCTCATGATCATGAGTTGATTTGGTCTGGTTTGGAAGGTCAAGTTTCTTTGCGAAAGTGATACTTGAGTTGAAATCTAAATAGCAAGTGAAAGGGCCTGACCATCGGAAGAAACATGTCAAGTATGAAGAGCTTAAAAGAAAGCTAATGTGGCTACGGCTGAAAGAACCAAAGGGCCAAAGGAGAAGCTGACTGGGGATGCCCCTATATACCCTTGAGAACCAAGTTTGGATTCCAAACAAAGGTCAAGGGTGCCTTTGAGGGGTTTTGAGCATAGTGTTGTAATCAAATGCAGCTACTCTGACTACAGTCAGAGAAGGAATTGGCTGCAAACAGTATTAGGACACTGGTGGTGGGTCTTGCAGGAGCCTAGGCAATGTGTCATGAGAGTCCTGACGGGAATGTGCTGGAACTCACAGAGAGAACTGACTAGAGATACTTAAGAAATAGAATTGACGGCTGATTGGAAACAAGGGGGTAAAGGAAAAGGATCCATGGATGTTGCCCACATTTGTCAGTTGGATGGCAAAGTAAGGTCAGTGTTAGTCCGTGAAATAGGGATTAAGGAAGGAAAATGAGGAATGAGAACTATATGGGTGGAAATGATGAATTCATTTTGGGTCGTGTTGATTTTGAAATGTCACAGGCATTGAGTGGAGGAAAAGGCACTTGAATGTCTTTAACATCAGAGCCTGGAGCTCACAGGGAGGACTGGTTAAGAGGGTACAGGTGTGGAAACCATCTGCCTATAGATACAATTGAAGCAACTTAGAGAATGTGTGAGTTTAAGGGACTGAGTATGAAAGAGATGTATGTGACTTCTAAACAATGCAGTACTTAAGGTCGGAATAGGGGAAAGACTAAGAAGTAATAGAGATGTAGGAAGAAACCAGGAGAGGATGTCAGTACCATGGAAACCAAGAGAAATAAAATGAGAGGCTCAACAGTATCAAGTGTTGCAGAAGAGCAAATAGGACCAGGTCGGGAAAAATGTCTATTATAATCAAGAGGGTTATGGTGAGAACCCAGGGAGAATGTTTTTGGTGGAATGAAAAGAGTGCAAGACATACTGGAAAGGGCAGAAGGGCCAAAAAGAGATAACAAAATGGAGGACCCTTGTCATTCTAGAAATTTGTATTAAAATGAAAGAGCAAAATAGAATTCTATCTAGAGAAGGATTTGGAATTTTTAGATGTCCAGGAGTTGATGAATTAGTTGTATTTGATTGCAACTAAATATCTAATGGTGGTTGTATTAAATGCCTTTATTATTTATCTCACGTAAAGAGAAAACTGGAGATTGTTGGATCCAGGCTTGCTGTAGTTGCCTAAAAATATACTCAAGCCAGGTTTTCACTGTTTCCACTCTACCTTCCTCTTGGATTTTGTCTTTGTGCTTGACACTTAATGAACACTAGAAGGTTTCTTCAATTCCATGTTACCATTTCAGAGCAAAAACAACAAAAGTGATCCTTGTTCTCTCTTTATAAGGGAACAAAATTCTTTCCCAGGCTTTTTTTTTTTAACCCCTACTCCATTAGACTTCTATTTATATCTTGTTGGCTAGAACTGGGTTATTTGCCCATTCTAAATGAATCATTAGCAAAGGTTAATGTGATAATCAAGTCTGATTTGGACCAGGGGTTCTCAAAGGGTTGACTCTGGACCAGCAGCATCAGGATCCCCTGGGAACTTATTAGAGAAATACAAATTCTTGGACTGCATATCAGTCCCACTGAAAGAGAAATTGTGGGGATGGGGCTTACCAGTCTGGTTCAAATAATCCATCTAGACAAATCTGATGCATTTTCAGGTTTGAGAACCACTGGTTTAGAGTAATCAACTCATCCTCTTGTGCTGGGGAGAGGACTCCTGTTCCCTGAACTGCATGCTTTCTTAGGATAAGTGGAGCATGGCTGTCGATAGACACAGAAAAGCACCTGCCATCCTTGGCTTTGAATGTTAAGAAGAATGAGCCACTAAAAAGAGGATGAAGATAAGAGAAGGGATAATTGAGAAGGAAGAGGAGAGTGAAGAAGATTAATGAACCTGGGTGGAGGGGATGGCCTTCCCTTAGAGGATTCTGCCTCCATGTTAAGAGAGCTTGAAGAAAAGAGTGGAGGCAGAAGCAGCCTGGTGGTAGAAAGGTTAGAGGTTCCCTGATGTTCATCTCTGGGAATAGAGGTAACGTCACTTGCTGAGAGAGAGAGACAGAGAAGTGGGGTGCGGTACAGAGGTGGAGATAAGATCTGAGGGAGCAGAGGTTTAAAATACAGGGAAGGGGAGGGACGCCTGGGTGGCTCAGTCATTTAAGCATCAGACTTAGGTTCAGGTCATGATCTCACAGTTTGTGGGTTCAAGCCCTGTGTCGGGCTCTGTGCTGACAGCTCAGAGCCTGGAGCCTGCTTCAGATTCTGAGTCTCCCTCTTTCTCTACCCCTCCCCCACTTGCACTTGCTGCCTCCCTCCCTTCCTCCCACCCCACCTCAAAAAATTAAAATACAGGAAGGGGAGAGCTTACTAACCTGGAACCTACTAGAATATATAAAAGGTTTTCAACTTGAGTTTGAGTAACCCTGATCTCTGAGTAGGATAATCACATACCTGGCTGTGTGATCGGCAGCAAAGGGATATAGGCTTGGAGCTCAAAGGTAGTTTGATTCTTCTAGAGTTATGGTTTTACCAGAAGGAACTAATAGAAGGTCATGGGCAAGGATATTTAGCATGCTGTTAAGAGGTGGATTGAAGTGATAAACCCAACAGTTCAAGCTGAAGGGGAGTGTGAGTGAAGATGGGGGATGAGAGAGGTATGTACCCCAACAAGTCCTGCTGCCATCTTCCTCTTCATACATTGGGTAAGAACTGTTCTAAAGAATAGGCCCAACTGTTTCTATATTCTTAAATGAAGGAAATTAACACTCCATATCTGTTGAATCAACATTCCTGGGAGTGAGATCAGGGAACGTGTGTGTGTTTTGTTTTTAAAGAAAAGAAAATTAAAGTCTTATTTGTATTATGTTCTTCTATCATGGGAATTTGAGATTTGTTTGAAGGTGTCACATTTGCAGTGAGTTATGGCAGATTTTTCCTTATTGCTTGGTTGTAGGACATTATGCAAAAAAATAAGCCAGAGGCTTTAATTTGGCTTACCTTGACTGCTTTTTGACCTGTTTTATTTTTATTTGATGGATAACACTTTGTACAGGCATGGTTTTATAGGCCTTGCACAAATCTTGGTAAGTCATATGTATCATATAAGGTAGAAGACTGCATTTTATCCAGCTGGATTTATCATTTCCTTAGCCTGGCAGAGAGATAGTTTTAATTTCCTAAAGCACTTGATGATTTGAAAGATAATAACATTTAATTGTTTATGGAAGCAATCTCCTAAGAGCTAAGGAGAAGTCCTTGTCTGGAAGATGGTTACACAGTGGCCAGGTAGCCCCTAGCCATTGCCATTGTGGCCACACTGAACCTTGAGCCCGTTTCCTCTGCCACCGGACGTGTTCATCCCTGGGTTGTCTTCAAAGAGTACAAACCAATGTAGTAATCTGAACTGAAAATGATTAGGCACACATTTCCTGCTACAAAATTATAGTCAATTCCACAATCAGAAAGGTATTACTTCCATATTGTGCCATGTATGAGAACATCCGTCATCAACTTTTGTGGCGTTCCCCACAGCATCTAGTATGGAAGGCTCACTCTCTCCGTGAATATGACTAGGGAAGTCAGCTGCCAGCATCTAGACATTCATGATGCATGGAGAGCATAATGATTCTCTGTTCCTATGGAACTTTGAATCTGCTTCTAAAGGCAATTATAAGAAAAAAGAGCCAAGAACTTTGAAAGTCAGCAAAATTGTTTGAAGATAAGTTCCACAAGGACAAGGATTTTGCTGATTTGTTCACAGCTATATTCCCAGTGCTCAGAATAGGGCCTGGTACATATAGGCACTCAAGAAATATTTGTTGAATGAATAAGTGGCTCTTTGAAGGTCAATATTCTTCTGTAGATTCTGATGTCTGTTAACAAAATGGGTTTTATTTCTTGGTAGTTCTGTTGATGATGGAGACCCCACAGGGAAAGGAACACACATACAGTATATTCATATACTTATCACATTTATAGTAATGGTGATTCTTCAAAGTTTATCTCTAGCTGAACTAATTCTTAACTGGTAGTATTTGTGCCTACCTACATGTTGCTGTGAATGACTATGCACACATAGGTAGTAGACCCTTGCAGTGACAGTTTGAGTATTTTATTCTAGTGGTAGTTGATGGGTCACAGTTATGCCTCATGGAGTAATAAGATGGAGAATCTGTGGGCTCAGCCATAATACATGATAACTCAGAATTTACTTTCAGTCTTCCAGAGAGGCTGTTCATTCCCTGGAGAGATGACCTTTGCTATAGTCACTGGAGGGGAAGTACCACGAGTTGATCATGTGCATGGATGTGGAAGTGAGGTAGACCTGTGTTCAGTTCCCACATCCCGCTGCTTGTTGGTTGTGTGACCGTTGGCACATTTATTTAACTTCTTTAACTTTAGTGTTTTTCATCTGTAAAATAAGGGTGATAATGAAGTAATAATAATAATGTCATCTATCTCATAGGATTAGTGAGATTGAATGAAATACTCTATTTCATTCATTCACACACTTAGCAGAGTGCCTGGCACATATTAAGTACTTGACAAATATTAACTGTTTCTATCAGCTACAGTTCTTAAAATCTGCATAGGGGTTTGTTTAAAGACATAGGGGTTTGTTTAAAGACATGTACAAGTCCATACGTGTGTGTGCTGGCGTTAAATTCAAGCAAAGTAGTGTTTCCTACAAGGTTGCTAATGTTGAACATTAACGTTCATTATAGATTGAAACATGAGAATCTCACATCCTCCAGAAACTTGTTCAATCTAGTTGATTAGGAAATGCTCTTTTACGAAAATGATATATTCACACTTCAGGTGACTATTTACAGGTGTTTAGAGTCACATTGAACACTAGGCCAGTCCTGAGACTAACGGTGGACTTCCAACCATTTGTAAACGTAAACCCTGTTATCAATATGAAGAAATGACCTTTCTTTAAATCCCCTGGGCCTTGTGATTGTGACCAGTCTTCTTTGTCAGACTGTACCATTGACTTCGGTAATTTTATTTATTAAGGTCAATCAGTCTGTTGCATAGAAAGTTCTGAGACTAGAAGAATCAGCTTTGTAGGTTATTTTTCCCCCTATATTGTTATAGGAGAGCAGCAACAATAGAGACTATTGGAAGAAAAGAAACTAAGATGGGGAGGAGCTTGGAAATCATGCTCTTTGATGAATACTGGAAAATACTATAGATACTTGAGCTAGAGAGAGAGAGAGAGAGAGAGAGAGAGAGGACTTACTAGGAATATGGAAGTTATTCCTAAGTATTTATGAGGATATCTTGTATAAGAGGACAAAAATGACAACTTTGTATTTACAGAAAAAAAAATGAAGCATAAATAGGTAGATGTTAAAGGCTGTCACATTTTGGTAAGAATTAGTCCAAAGAAATAGCATCTGTGAAGTTATGTAATAGTGTTCTCAGGTACCAGTCAGCTAATACTTCTACCTAGGGGTGGAGTCAAAATTCATTTTTTTCTGACTTCAAATTCATATTGTACTGGATGTTTAACCCTGTGCTTCATGAAGACACTGGGGAGGGACCTGTACTGTTGTGATCAAGTCCCAGGATCCAGTTTTCTCTGGGAGAATTCATTTATATCCAATGCTAAAACCATACCTGATATACTGACCCTAGTCATCTAGCTTCCATGGAATACAGGGGACACAGTATGTATGGCATTCTTGCCATTAAAAAAAAAAAAGCCTTTTAGAGGGTATTTCCTTTAGACCGTGGGCCAGTGATGTAATCTTGACATGTGAAGGACAATATACTAACTTGAGGGTAACTTGTGAAAAGCTTCCCAGTAACACCTTATTTAGGGATGTCCTCTGTTCTCTGTTCTCATATGAGCACAAGTAATGAGAAAGTTCAAAAGAATGACCTTAAATAAATGGAATGAAAGAAAAGATGCACTTTGAAAGTTTGGCTGTGACGATGATAATGATGCTGATTTGTGCCGCCGGCGATCCCTTACTTCAGGGAAATTCCTCTTGTCAGTTGTTTTGTTCTCTATGTTTCTATGTAGACAGTGGCAGCGCTAAAATTTCTTCCCTATTGCAGATGCCCTTCAGGGCTGAACCAAGAGCCTAAGGGCAGAATGGAGCTCAGGATTCTCTGCAGGTCATTTGCTCAACTCAATGGGGGTGTGAGCACTTTATCATTTAGGTTTAGGGAGGTGTTGCCAGTGTCATTATGGAACTGTGGGTTTAGAAAATTGCAGAGTAATCTGAGTGTCCTGACAACCCTTATGCATAAAGTTTTCAAGGAAATGCAACTCTGCCAAGACTGTAAAATCAGGGGTGCTTGTCATTGCTCTTGCATGCTGGTGGAGTAGCTCAGGATCATAATGCAACTAACAGGATGAGAAGCAGACTTCTGTCCCCACCCCCCTCTTTTGAAAGAAAAGAACCAAATGCCTCCTAGGAGTAGTGAGTAAACTGGTAGGTTATGCTAAGCTACGACTTGCTGACACCACACAGAGCCCTTCTGGAGTCTCTGAGTCTTTGTTCATGCAATTCCCCTCGGATCTGTTCTGATTCTTGAAAGCACTGGAAGCCCTGGAAAATCACGTATTATGGCATGATTGCAGCGGTATTTTCCTTCTCCCCTCTCCCAACCACACTCCCACTCCTGGAGTGTCTACACTGTGACAAGACAACCCTTCCTAGCCCAGTGGAATGAAAACACCAATTTGCTGACACCTTGATATCATCCCAGAGACATGAGTCAGGCGGCCGAATTGGCATCAGATTTCCTCAGACACTAAGGTGAGCGCTCAGGGAAGGTTGTAGACTTACGTTTGATTTCCACATCCATCTTCTCCCTGCAAATTAAATTATTAATTTTCCCACATGCCTGCTTGTTTAATGAGAAGAGTGGTGGCCTTTATCTGTGCATGTGTGCAAACAAAACATCACAGCAGGGGCTCCTGAACTTCCCAGGCACGCTGAGGGGTTAAGCAATCAGATGTAACTGCCTTGGTACAGTCTCTGTCGTTTGCAAAAGCCTGGCTGGCTGTTGGCATCATAAACATGGAAGGACACACCTCCCCCAACACACATCTAGAGATGAAAGCTTCTTTTACAAATACAAAGAAAAGATCAAAAGACGGAAAAATAATGGCATTTAAAATGCACATGTGAAATGCAAAGTTGTACCATGTTTGTTTTTCCAGGTTCCATTAGAGTGGCGCTGTTTTTGGAGATGATACAATGTTGGCTGATTACTTCGTCATGTTTCAGATAATAAATACACTAACATGATTTTGGATTTGTTACCACAGATGTTCTACTACATCTGGCTTCTCCAGCTTTTTACAGTGATAGATCACTAGTTCAATAAGGGTGTTAACTTTGTCTGGTCTCCAGTACCCTCAATACCAGGGCCCAGCTCCCATCTGCCAAAACAAAACAAAAAGACCCACATATATGTACATAGGTTGTTAATTATAAGAATTATTTAATCATGAAAATTTTACCTATACTTTCTGCTTGTGTAAGGGTCAGTTTCTGGTTTTATTTCATGGATTTGAGTACTAGAATTGCTGCCAGCTCTAGAGCAATGTGATTCCTGTATCCTGATTCTAGCATGTTGGGTTTATGGCTGTGTGACACAGAACAAATTTCACTTCAGTGATTACAAAGGATTTTAGATTGTTTTTTTAAAGATTTGTTATCCTTACCTTTGTTTTATAAATGTCAATATCTTCTTTGGGGATCTAAAGTTCACCTTTTCTCAACAAGTACCAGTGATGTATCCATTTATTAAAATTAAGTGCAAACTTTAAGGTTGAGCTGAATGACGTCAATTTTGGCGAGGATTTATGATACCTCAGAAGCTGTCTGTAATGCTCAGATTAAGAACATGATAGTTTCAGTGAGCCTCCACTCTTGCCCCCCACCTGTTATTCCAATGGAAAAAAGACAGCATTTTTTGAGTTGTTAGATGACCTAGCCTTTCCTCTGTGGGAAAGTGAAATCACTCACCAGTTCATATGAAAAGTATTGATCATTTGCATCCCTATAGCATTTTTTATATCACTCAATCATGCATAATATGACATACATCATTTTATTTTTAGCAACGCACGAAGTTGGTTTTTCAATTAGAAATAAGAATCATTTATATGAAGAGACAATTCTTTGTCTTATTTAAGTGTATCTAATCATATATAAAGGAAAAAAATCTACAGAACTCCCAACTTCTCCACATTGGGGGAAGGGGATAATATCTCAATGACAACCATAGTTTCTAATAAAAGGGAAACGTTTATACAGTCTTTTTTTTAACACAATATATTATTCTGGAAAAAAGTCCACTTTAATATTTTGATACATTTTGTTTGGGTTGCTATATAAATATAATTAAATGTACATCTACTGATAAACTTGTGGGCACTTATTTGTTGGTTTTACTTGCCTTTCCTTAAAGAATATCTGGTCTTAATCATCTTATGTTTTTATAGAACAAGTATCATGAAAATCACATTAATTTAACAATACATGAAATTTCAACCTCTAGGAAAATAGATTGTGAACCATTGGCTGATTTGGAATAAACGTTTTCTAAGCCTCAGTATGTTTTATTAAAAGTACCATGTTGGCTCCAGTTTGAACGGCAGCCTCATTTTTCACGTTCTGTTTCAAAGGAGCCCTCTGCTGGACAGCTCCGCATGATATCACAAGCACAACATATTTATATATGATTTATAGACTATAGCTAATATAACCCAAAAGCCATTTGTGATTGAAACTCTATCGTCGCAAATTGAATGCATCACTGAAACCTGTTTTGTCATCATTTTTTCATATTTAATGAACACACAATTGTCTAAAAATAAAATGATCATCCTTAAAGTTTACTGTAAATCACTGTACATCAGCATATTCCCACACATGAGATAATCGTACTAAATTAACATTCATTACCAATAATTCTAGTAATGAATTATTCAGCTGATACGCAATTATCACACACATTTCTAAAGCAATTACTTTATTACATAGGTACTCCATGTCATTGGTTTTACTTGTCTGTATTGCATATGTAAAGGTAAGGAATCTTTGCATTTCCACTTTTAAATGCTAAGGCCTGTTTCCTGTTCGATTTTTCAATGTCATCAGGTTGTGGGGATGTATACGTAGTATTAACTACATTTTAAGAAACTTGTAGTTGCAGAAAAATGCTGTGATAAAATGAGACCCAAAAGACCCCCCAAACCACACAATGCAGTTACAGGAATGGAATGTTTTTTCCGAGTAGTGTATCTGTAGGCTCATATCATCATTGACTATCTAAAATCTCTTATTTGTCAAGCAAATGATTTTAAAACTGACTTCAAATAATAGTTTCATCAGCATTTAGCCTTAGATTCAAGACAGTGTAGAGAGACCACGTGGCATTATGAAACACACACATTCTTTAAAATTAAGAAGACTGAGTTTAAAACCCTGCTTTGGTGACCCTGAATTATTTAACCTCATCTTCAGAAAGGAAACAGTGAGAAGATCTTAGAATGTTGTGGGTAAGGATTAATGACATAATATAGGTAAAGGGCCTAGCACAATATCCAGGTAATTGTGAGACATGCTGCTGGAATGGGCTCTGTATATTTGGAGGCAACTACTTGATTTCTTGGAGCAGGCTTATGTTTCTTTTGTTAGCAAGTAGCTGCTAGTAGTAGCAAGTAGTCCTATGTTCTTGGACTTGATTTGTATGTAGCGAGTTGAGTACAGCGAAGGAACAATCATGAAGAGTATGGTAGTAGTTCTAGGCAACGTCCTAACCTGCAGACTTTACAGTTAGACCCAATTCTAAGTCAAAAGCCTGAAAGGAACCTTTTTCTAAACAGCCAGGAGCCATGAAGATTTTATTCAGTGTAGGCAGACTTAAAAAAAAAAAAAAAAACAAATGTTCAGAATGAAAAGTAGTAGTTGCTTTGGGATAGTTTAGTAAAATACAGTAATCACATTTTCATGGTTAAGAATGTAACAGAAATGAGGGAGAGCATGATCTGAGAAAGTATTGTTAGGTTACCCCCCTCCCCTCCCCCGATTTGTTCTGTCTCTGTCAGATTGCTCGCCCATTGAAATTCACGTTGCACCAAGCTGATTTTTTTGAACATGGCTTAAGAAAATTCTATATATAGCTTTGCAGTAGTTTATATATATGAGTGTATTTTTTTTTTCACAGAAATCTAGACAAGTAGCAAGAATATAGTATCAGTTGAATGAATTCTGTTTGAGTGAATAAAAGAATGAACAAATGGATCATTCTTTCTCTTAGTAGATAACTTTAAGATATTCTTTATTATTATTATTATTATTATTATTATTATTATTATTATTATTATTTTAGAAAAAGAGATCACAAGTGGGAGAGAGAATCTCAAGCAGGCTCCATGCTCAACATGGAGCTCAATCCCTTAACCTTGGAATCATAACCTAAGCTGAAATCAAGTGTCAGACACTCAACCAAGTCACCCAGACGCCCCAAGACATTCTTCGATAGATGATGCACCCAACCAGACTCTCAGTGGAGGGAAACTGCGTCAGAGTCATTGACTCCGTACAGAGTCATTGACTCAAATTGTTTGACCACTTTTTTTTTTTAATCTGTACACAGAAGCAGGCAAAATGTCTTCAAGGCCAAAAGAATTTGGGGAAGTAGACTCACCTAAAGATTGGAATGTTAAATTCGGGGCGCCTGGATGGCTCAGTCAGTTAAGCGTCCGACTTCAGCTCAGGTCACGATCTTGCAGGCTGTGAGTTCGAGCCCCGCATCGGGCTCTGTGCTGATGGCTCAGAGCCTCGAGCCTGTTTCGGATTCTGTGTCTCCCTCTCTCTCTGCCCCTCCCCTGTTCATGCTCTGTCTCTCTCTGTCTCAAAAATAAATAAATGTTAAAAATAAAATGAAATGTTAAATTCAGCGATATCCTGTCTCAGTCTTCTGTAAAAAAGTTAGGAGTCCAATATGAACAGAAATATATTAATTTTTATTTATTCAAAAAACATTTATTAAATATCCAATAATGTATCCAGTGCCCTGCTGGATGCTCTGAGGGATACAATGAAGAATAAGACTCATTGTTTGCTTTTAAGGAGCTTATAGTCCCTTTGGGGGAAATATAAATTACATTGATGAACAAGTTCCAGGTGGCACAGGCCAGAACGTTGTAGAGTAGTGTCAGGCTTGGAGGCTCATGGAGGTTGTACATCTTTAATCAGACCTAGAATTGTCACTATTAAGGATTTAGGTGGGCACCTTACGTTTACAAATGGCTATGCTTATGGGGTCTACAAAGTATTTGTCCATTGTGAAATCCATCAGTCATACCCACTAGCCGTCACCCATGGAATCAGATGGCAAATTGCCCTCTAGATTGAAGGGCAAGACCTGATCAAACAAGATGTGGTAAAAAGTCTTAGATTTGATGATGAGCTTGGCTAGCATTACATTGGGGCATTTGTATAAAGTTTTAAAATTTTATTTTTTTTGTTGTTTATTTTTTTTATTTTTTATTTTTTATTTTTTTTCAATATATGAAATTTATTGCCAAATTGGTTTCCATACAACACCCAGTGCTCATCCCAAAAGGTGCCCTCCTCAATACCCATCACCCACCCTCCCCTCCCTCCCACCCATCAACCCTCAGTTTGTTCTCAGTTTTTAAGAGATTACAGAGGATTTTGGAAGTAAAAGACTAAAATGATAGCAACATTATTTACTTTTCACAGGATATTTTATTAAAACTTTAAATTTTAATAAAATATCCTGTGAAAAGTAAATAATGTTGCTATCATTTTAGTCTTTTACTTCCAAAATCTTCTGTGATCATTCTGTACATAAACCCATTAATAATTTAGGATTTTATCAGGTCCTGTCTTTGATGCTTCCCTTTAAGAAGGAAGGCACATTATTTTTTTCATACAATTAAAAAATTTCTACCTTAATATATTAAGTATTGTCACAGAATTTTGGATATATATCACATAGAATGCTTGAAATATTTCAACACCCTTGGTGTTAAATGGTTAAATGGTTATCAGATACTCTCTAATATAGTGCCCACATGCTTCTAACTTTTAGGCAATGGCTTAGGCCCTGGGAGAACATAAATTGGATTTCTTTACCCAAGGGTGGAGGTAGGTAAATGAACATGATTAAAAAAGAATGTGAGTGGTTTTATTAACAAACATGCTAAAACTCACCTGGCCCAGTATGTCCTGTCCCTTTCAGTGTATATAATGTTATTGCCAGCGTGTACAGTGTTAGTTACTTGTGCCATGACCATCTTCATCATCATGCTACATTTCCATTCCCATTCTACAATTTGTGTAGAACAAGGCCTGATTCACCTCTTGTATCCACACAGAACAGTGTCCCTTAGGCCTCATAGTCATTACAGGATGGCCTCATCAGGGGCCATTGTGTCTGAGAGAAGTTGCTGGTACCCTACTACAGTGATTCCATAATAGCTCCAACCAGTCTCTGAAGAGGAAGCAGGTACATTTGTCAGAACTAAATATCCCTTGGCTCATTTCTCTGTTACACAATGTCAGTATGCCTGGAGCTGAGGATTCTTAGGGAGAAGGAGGGGAGGAAAGAAAGCCTGAAGAACTAGTGATTTAGAGAGATGACTCCCTCCTTGTGCATGTCAAGTACCATCATGCTAGTAAGTCTTGTACTGACCAGCACGTACATGCAATTATGACCTCTGTAAGTAGAATGAACTAAACTTACACCTGAGCTTCAGTAAGAACTTCAGTAGATACATTGACTTTCTGAATCCATAATAGCTAATTAAAAGGATGAAGGAACGAATGTGATAATATTTCAACATCTCTTTACACCTTTTGAAGTTACTATCTTGGACATATGAACCGCTTATTTAAGTGATTTGTGGCAGGTACATATCAGTGTGTTGGATCACAGTGTGTTGGAACCTAGACCACCAAAAATTTCTCCCTGAAGATTCTGCCCAAATCTTTTATCTTAATTTTATTTCATTGTGTGGAAAAGAAAGTGCTGTTTTTATAAAGCAGCATTTTAAGTGCTGTCTACCATTCTCTGTCCATGTTCCCGAAAGGTCAATGCATGTATTTAAATTTCCCCCGAATATCCAAGCATTGCTGCATATTTTCATCCAATTTACAGCCTATTTCATCAGTGTAAACAATTAATTTTCCTGAATAAATATGTATATTTGGTTCAGATGCCCTTGAGGCTCCCAAGGCACAATTCAGATGCATACATGGAAACTGTTCAACTAACTCGCAACTAGTTAGAAATCTGAGAAACCAAGGACATGGACTTTTTTAATTAGGAAAAACAATAACTGTTCCTTCTTGAAATTTTAGCTGCTGTGCCCTAATTTTCTATTCTGATGTTTTCATTTTGAGGCTACCTATGCTACCCTGACAGCATTTTGCTTCATAGTGGACTTCCAAAAGGCTTATTTGAAGTTATTCGACGAGAAGGAAAACATTCACCAAGTAATAGCCTTTAGTGGTGATTATATCTTATGAGCCAGGAAACTGCAGTCCATCGTGAGCACAAAGGAGGCCCAGGAGTTAGATGATTGATTGATTGTTGATTTTGTTTATTTCTTTAATTTAAAGCTATCAGAGTACGTGGTCAGTTTCTGTTTTGTGTTGTGTTGTCTTCTAATTAGCCTGTCTCGGCAGCAATCTAACCAGGGGATTGGTTTCAAAAATTCACAGGCAGGGGCTCCTGGGTAGCTCAGTCTTTTAAGCGTCAGGTTACACATCTGACTCTTGATTTCAGTTCAAGTTACGATCTCATGGTTCGTGAGATCGCATCCCGCATCAGGCTCTGAGCTGGCAGCACAGGGCCTGCTTGGGATTCTGTCTCTACCCTTTGCAAGTTCTTTCTCTTTGTCTCTCTCTCTCAAAATAAATAAACATTTAAAAAAAAATTACAGGCACAGTGACCCAAATGTAAATCCCTAAAACAGAATAGAACTAATTTTTTCAAGCTTGCCTGCTTGAGGAAGAGAAAAAAAGTACTGAGTTACCTGTTATATCTGTGGTTATAGAGAGAGTCCAGTTAAGAAAGATGTGACTTATAATTGAAACCCTTGGTCCCTAAACTTTTATCCATTGAGTGGTTTTCTACCATCTAGATTGCAGTAGAGTATTCAAGGAATTCAATTGACTGTCCCAAATAGAATGGCCTTTAATCTTCCCACAAGATTGATAAAGAGAGGGAGAGTTCCTTACTGTACTTGAATAAATAGCCCTTCCTTTTCAAAGGACGAGTGGGGATTGAGCTGGGTTGAAGGATGGAAGAGAAAGTAGCATAGTTTGACTTTAGTGATTCAAATATTGCATATACTTACAGCGACACAGATAAATGTCAAATAGACATTATACCCCAGCACATTCACATAGACTTACAGAAGGAAGGGCCACGGCTACAGGCTTCCATGTCACAACTGCATATGTGGCAGGGCAGAGCCCATGTTCATGGCCCATGAGAATTTGCCAGGCTCTGGACAAAATCTTCATATGTTTCAGTGTAGCCTATTTCTCTCCCTTTATTTCCCAGTACATTTCCAGCATTTTTTTTTTATATAGTTGTTGTTAAAGTGTGCCTCATTTAAATTTATCAGCAATTTGATAATAAAGATAAAGCGGAGAATTAAGCTAGAAGGCACTGAAGTGCTGAAAATACACTGTAAAGCATTTGGGAAATAATATATGTATGTCAGTCAAATGATGATAGAAATTGTCTTGATATTTAAAAAAAACATAACTGATATTGTGATTTCATGAGAAATTTCTTGATGGTTACTGAGCCTAAAAAATAAATGATAATGCGATTTCACGTGGGATTCCTGATGCTTACCACGCATAAGAGAGGTGATATGCACTACATTGAGATAGATTGTGCTCTCACCCCATTTTTATTATTTAGCAAAATAAAGCATGTAAGCAGTTTGTCTACAGTTAAGAGAAAGAAGACTCTCCAAGAGGCAGGGAAATGTACCTGAAGGAGGAGCTACTGAGGAGCCGTACCTTTCCTGGTAGAGTGGGGGAAGCAAAGGAGGGAAAAAGCCATCCTAGCCAGATTTTCCAATACTTACACAGGAGTATGCTGCAGCGGAGGCTGAATTGCAAAGCTGTATCAGGGACAGAAGGACTACTGCAGGCTTATAGGATAGTTGTTCAAAAAGGAAAAGAAGTCTTCTGCGTGATGACAAGCCATTTGCCCATCTGGATTCTTGCATTATTAATGACTCAGGCAGGGTATTGTATTAGGGATGACTTCTTCACCAGCTCGGGAACCTCCGTGCTCAAGACTCCCTAAGCACCCCTGCCTCTAATTTGATACTAAACACATGGTATCGTCTTTTACCATCAACTTTACCTTTAAGACAAAATACAAAAAAAAATGAATTCCCGCCATGTGTAAAAATGTCCTACACTGGCTAGCAGAGGACACAGACAAAATGAAAGGCGTGGTCACACCTAAAGGAAATGCTTTTGTTTTTGTGTCTCTTTTGCACTCAGACAAGTCTGGATCTTAGCTGGTGTGGACTGTCAGTGACATACTTACCTGATGGAAATCCTCGATGAATTTCTTCAACATTTTCTAGGTCTGTGGTCCAAAGGTTGGAAAAGTACAGTATATGCAGGAATTAATTTTTTTGCAATTGTTTGATTTCCGAATTTATCCAACTTCAAAAAGACATAAATAACATCTTGGGAAAATAGTACCTTTTCTTCATTTTATAGAAACAGGTTTTTATTTTTTTTTAACATTTTTACTATAGCCTTTGTGAAGTCAATAGAGCATTTTGCATAGTGTTTATTTTATGTGGTGGATAGGAAAGTTATAGAGGGAGCCTCAATACCCACTCCCTGGACTAAGGGAATTATTATTTTCTTCACTGTGGTGGTGATGTGGGACATGAAGGTGACCTTGAGTCCTAAAAGTCCATTTTCCACTTGGGACTGTGGCCACACTCATGCCCAGTCAATGAATCTTGAGGAAACAGTAATGAGAAATAAGAATTCTAATAAAAAAACAATTAGTATTCCTTTGAATAATAAATTAGGCCATTGTAAAAAATAAAATAAAAACCTGCAGGATTCCCAAGTAGTCAGTGATAGAGAATACAAGAACTAGTCAATCCTAGTGGAAGTTAAACTTGCTGGGTGTTTAAAAGAGGTCAAAAACAACCCAAGTGAAAAATGTCCTCACTTTGGTCAATAGCTGGGAAGAAGATAAAAACAGAATGCTTAGTTCAGTGTTGTAACTAAGAATTCCTGTGCAGAAAGATCTTTTCACAGTTGAACTCCATACTTAGACTCCGGAGGCCAGCCACTTGTGGAGACACAGTGAAAACATGCAAGTCTCCACTTGTGGAGACACAACTAGGCCTGGTTATGTTAAGCTATGGTTTAAGGAAGTGAGTTAACTTCAGGCCAGCGTGGGAGGGACACCTCCCTCCCTCCCTCCCACAGAATATTAAAGCTAGATGGAAGCTTTGAAGTCCCCCTACACCTCATGTTACAAATGAGACCATGGAGAAGAGATCTCACCCTGATGCAGGGCCTTGTCACTGGACCATGCCGCCCTTCTTGATGATGCGCAGGGGATGCTGAGATAGAACAGCTTCTCTGGGCCAGCTCAGGCTGCTCCTCAAGCCCAGGCAGGGAATGGGTGCAGAGGCTATGACTGTCCAGTTGACTGCACCCCTTCCAGAGAGCGCTGACTGCTTTCACTGGGGTTCCATGCCACGGAAGATACTGACCAAGTATGGTTCAGGGGTGATGCTAAATGGATTACTTTATACCAGTTCTTCTGTAACTTAATAATTAGCTTCATAGATTTTTTTATAATGCCAACATTTTATGATTTGAATAGCACACGTTGATTCCCCCCCCCCCCCCACACACACATTCCCAGCAAGATATAGGAAATAGAGACATTTTATCTAAAAAGCACAAATGGTTGTTTTTCTTACAAGGACTTTTTTCATTACCTTTTTTTAAAATTTTAATTATTTTGAGAGAGAAAGCATGAGTGGGGAAGGAACAGAGAGAAAAAGAGAGAGAGAGAGAGAGAGAGAGAGCGAGAGAGCGAGCGAGCGAGAGAATCCTTGATATGGGGCCATGAATCCATGAACCGTGAGATCATGACCTGAGCCGGAATCAAGAGCAGGCTGCTTAGCTGACTGAGCCACCCAGGCACCCCCTGTATATTGTTAAGAATGTTTTCTTAGTGTCCCATAGTAATAACTAATTTAACAGGTCCTATAACCCCTATGGTCATTAGGTATCTCATCAATAAAGTTACATCACTGGGATGGAATAGATGCATCATAGCTCTGTGATTCAGAAGATCGTGCTATAATGTTGAGTATCTTTTATTTAATTTCTGTCTGACTCCTGGCACTGTTACTCCCTTAGGAGTAAATTAGAAAAAATAAATATAGTTACGTGGATATTTTCTGTGAAATTTTTACTGTACAAATAAAAACTAGTATCGTTAAATACATTGCCTTTCCTAACATGAAATCTCATGGATAGTTCTCTGCAACATTCTTTATCAAACCAAATGAAAGTAAGAGCCTTTTAAGAGGAAAGCATGGAAAGCATAGAGTCACATGGAACTTTTCAGACTATCTAACATTTCCTTCCAAAGCAATAATCCCTTTCAAAATATCCTTGACAGAAGTCGCTTGACCACTGTTCAGATATTTCCAATGATAGGCTGCCTTAAAATGGAGCAAGTTTACTATCTTATTATTATACTACTTTCATGTTGAAGAGCATCTTTATATTTTTCATGTTTCGATCCCAGTTTTTCCTTTTTTACCAACTTCTTTTTTTTCCTGGGAACTCTCTTCTACAAGGTCTCTCCTTAGTAGATTCTTTAGTGATTCATCCTATGGCTCAGGGAACTACTTCAGACTCTGACACAACACAATATTCTGATACAGTCCAAGTAGAGCAAAGACTAGGGGAAGGACTAAATCCCTTGATCTGAAAATTATACTTCTGATGTGGCTTCAAATCATACCAGCCATTTAGCAACCACTTCATTGTTGACTCTTCTGAAACTTGTGGTCAGCTCGGAGCCCTAGACCTTAGTCATAGGAGCTGCAGTAAAGCCAGGTTTCCCCATCTTGCACTTAAGGAAATGATTTTTCTGTTGACTTTACTGTTTCCTGAACTTTGTTCTAACACACTGAGGTCACTTTGAATCGGATGTTTTACCTCTTAGGCCAGTTATCCTTCTGAAATACATTTTATCTGTATCTTGGATTGTCTTTAAGAAGCTGTTGATAAAAATGCTGAATGATTCAGGGTAATTCCAGAGCAAACGATAAAAGAGGGATCTTCACAGGATGTCATTCTTCCCTCAATTAGCACCGAATTCAGTTGTTTGGCTAGTTGTTATTTTACTTAACTGTATTTTATCTACTTAGTCTTCCTAAATTTTGAAACTATCAAATTTGCTGCTAAAAACAATATTATAATTAGAAAAATTGGCTGCAAGTGTAGAAATCTTGTTTAAAAAGGGGAAAATGTTGGGGTGCCTGGGTTGCCCAGTCAGTTGAGTGTCCAACTTTGGCTCAGGTCATGATCTCACGGTTTGTGAGTTGGAGCCCCGTTTTGGGCATTGGGCTCTGTGCTGACAGCTCAGAGCCTGGATCCTGCTTCCAATTCTGTGTTTCTGTCTCTTTCTGTACCTCCCCCCCACTCATGCTCTGTCTCTCTCTCTGTATATATCCAAAAATAAATAAATAAATGAATAAATAAATAAATAAACAAACAAGCATTTTTAATAAATAAAATAAATAAAAGGTTTAAAATGTTGATTCACCTTAAAGTATATACTTGCTGGCTTCTAGTGATTATTGGTGATAAAAGATGTTCATTAAGTATTTTTAATAAAATGTTAAAATTACCAACCATTGTATTGGATCTTTAGGTTATGGTTTGCCTATATAGTGAAACATGAATATATTTAATTTGGTATATTTGTATTCTTACACTCTTTTCTACTCAAGTATATGAAATCTATATGTGTAGATATATGTATATATCTAATATAAACATCTACACATGCACGTACCCACATACACACAACACGCCAAATCCTTTTTAAAGATTCTCTTGACCTTTTAAGAATTTTTTTTTAAAAACTTCTGTACTCTCTTCTTGATGGAGAACCTGGAAAAAAAAACAGTAATTTTCCCCCTTTCCCCTGTGGCAAATCAGCATTATATAATCCTCCTAATGAAGTGTCCCTATCCTTTCCAGATTTATTGTCTTATACTATACTATGTGTGTTTGGGGGAGGGGGGGAGGAATGCATACTTATTTTACTGTCTTTAGAAGTTTTTATAAGCCCAAGATCATTCCAACTTTAGCCTTGCTGACATTTGTATTTCAGTTCCATGCGATGTTTTTTTTTTTTTACCCCATTCTACTTAACTGTACTCCTTGCTCATTTTACATGTCCTTTTAATATATACATTAATAAGTCTGCTTCAGCTCAGCAATTTTCACTTATTCTGATGCCTTTCTCTTTTTTACTTCTTCATGTGGATCATTGGAACCATACTTCCTTTTTTAGAATCTCCACGTTTCCTTGAGAAATAGCCTATTTTAGAATCTCTAATCATGGGATGATGCCTGTCTGTTCATGACGTGTTCTGCGTCTGCACACCTGGAACTCGGGATATGTGACCGAGGATACTCAGCCTTGCCTTTCTGCATAGTATTAAAACTTCTTCTCAAAGTTCTTGCCTATTCCTCATCAGTAGCCACCCCTCAATTCTGTCAAGAGGTAAACAGGCAGGGGTGAAAACATGCAAAACAAGTCATGTGGATTGTGACAGACAAAAATGGGGCTTAAGCCTTGGAAAAAGAAAGCTTCAGGGAATAGGAAACTGTCTTCAAATATTCGATGGACTGACTTGAGGCAAAAGAGTTAGTTTTCACCTATGTACTCAGAGAAATTAGAGTTAAGACTAGTAACTGAACAGATATTAACCTTGCTATAAAGGCAACTCAGTCTAAATTGCCTGAATATGGAATGACTGGTCTCATAACCTGAATATGGAATGACCAGTCTCATAACCATCTTGTAACTGGAAGAGCTCAATGACTGCTGGGCCATCACAGCAGGGTCACATAGACGGCATTCACTTGTTGGCCTGGGTGACATTTACAGTTCCTTCTACTCTGAGATGATGTGATTTTTATGCTATCATTTTTATACCATGTTCAAAAGAGATTTAGTTAACTCTATGAAAATCAGTGCACATGTATACACATTTCTTCCTTTTCCTTCTGAAAGCTGAAATTGCCTACAAGGCAAGACTTTATCAGATGCTCTGCTTTTAGCTGAGTAATACTCCCAGCAGATATGCCAATACTTGAGATCCCCTCACCATGTTATCCTTCTGCTGCCCAATTGGATAATCTACTTTCTGAAATAATCCTTATCTCCCACCGCATCTGTAATCCTCCCCCATAGCAGTCTCAGTGATTTCTTCCTTAACCCAAATACTCTCCATTGTGCTCCCATCTTTTAGAATTATTTTTCCCTCTAGATTTATGTTTACATTTTTGTATGTTTGAAACAAGACTATACTACCCCTCCCCAATTTGTTGGTTGTATTTCTTTTGATCAGTGTGTGCCCTGTGTCCCCATTCTCCATGTATGAGCCACATCCCACTGAGTCTTGTTGTAACTGTGATATACTGCTCACTTCTGTGTGTTAAAATTTATATTATTCAACATGGTGCTAATATTTCAGGTTTATTTTCTTTTATTGCCTATCCTTTATGCATTAGTATATGTACTCCTAAAGCCGTAACTATTAGGTGCAAAACTTCTGTGAACCTTTTATCTTTGCTACATATACTATCTTGTGTAGTATGCCCTTAGAGACTTTTACCTGGGCCTCACTCAAGCTCTGTGATGTGCCTCCAATTTCCCCTTTAAACTCTCTTGATCTGCCAAACACACGTTTCCTGTTCTTCCTAAGAGTTTCTGTATCTTGAGCCAGAAAAATGAATTATAACCCTGTTACACGATTAAAAAAATATTTTTAATTAAAAAAAATCTGTTAACACTCTTCTTCCAACCAGATTTCTTATACCAAATCATTACCTCAATGATGGAAATATTTCACCAGTACCTCTTATGTGAGACCTAAAGCTTTAAAAGTCCTAGAGGCAAATTGAAGCACTTCGTATAACTATTATTTATTGTCACTACAGTCAACAGTAGTGGGTAGGAGTTTGCAGAGTCAGTGGCATTTTATTTTGAAAAGCTATGAACATCTTGACTGACCATGTTGAATCATCAACCCATCAGCCAGCAAAGAGTCCCCAGCTACCCCACCAACCCTCTTTCTCTGGAGGCTATACCAGGAACTCCCCCTGGACTGGTACCTGTGCCTATGGCCTGGACTGTGACACTTTCTTTAGAACATCTGAACTCACAGGTAGTGGTCCGTGCCATTTATAGATTTTTATGGCTTTAGTGACATCTAGTTTTCTCCTCTCCTTTTCCCTGATGATAGCTTCAATTCTCTAATCTCCTGATATTCCATTTGATTCAACATCAACCCTACTGAAATCTTTTTCTTCCAGTTTTTATCTTGGATTATTTTTTCCATCTTCTCTAGGAACACTTCATCCTCTCTAATAAGCTGGAGGATACATAGATATTCCTCACATTCTTTCACTTTATTTGCTAGATAGTTTTTTTTTAAAGTCTCATTCTGTTCTCAGAGAAGACGGGTAAAAACTTGTTACCCATCTCAGCAGAAAATTCTCGATTCAACTCAACAGTTTCTATTAAATAAGTCTTGGCCTTTTTTTAATGAAATAATTCTAATCTACTGCCTAATTTCTTGTAAGTTTTATTTTCCAAATTCTTTATGGTTTCCTTTAAGTTCTAGTCATGTTTTATGTGACTTTAATTATCGAAGGCAAGGTCTATAGATTTATTCATGCATGATCTGACAAACGCTGAAAAATGAGAGAGGAAATAATATTTTGCATGCTACCTAATGTTTGCTAATACTATGTTTACTTGAAGTAAAATGCTATGTTTCAGGCTGATGGTAAGGCCATTAACTAATACAACTACATTTGCATGTAGCCATTTATTGCATAATGCATTTTACAGATATTTACCAGATGGTAGTATACACCAGATGGTATTCTGAATGGTGGGATACACTTACGAACAAGGCAGGTGTCTTCATCTAAAGGAGTTCACAATCTGCAGAGACAGAACTGTAGTTACAGTAGAAACCCAGTATGCCAAGTGCTATCATGTGAGCATGTGTACAGAATAATGGGGACCCAAAGAACCCTCTTAGCCTTGTGGTAGAATGTTTAGAGTCTTTGTAGAGAGGGCACTTTGAAGCTAAATTTTGATGGTTGGTCACCTGAGCAAAAGAATTCTAAGCAAAAGAAATTTCTGTGTCTATGCAAAAGCACAGAAACACAAAAAGCATGGCCGGCCTGCAACGGGAGCTATTAAGAAGTACGCCATGGTTGCAATCAAGAGAGGGAAGGGGGAGAGAGAGAGAATGTGTGAGTGTCTGTCTGTAGGAAGGAGGGAGAAGAGTATTGACATAGCATGAGATGATCTTGAACCTTGTATGACGTGGAATGCAATTTGACCTTTTTTATTCTAGGCAATGACTTTTTCAGTTTCAAAATGTGACTATAACATGAAGGAGGACATAGATGTCAGAAATGGGTCAACCACTCTGCAGGGATAAAAAGTTGTGAGGACTTGAAGCTAAGGTTGAAGCAGTGAAAATAGAGGAAGGGTGAATTCAAATGACACTTAGAAAGTAGAAGAGGCTGGATTTGAGGACTGAGAAGATATATATCTGGTGGAGAGGAAAGGCTGACTCCAGTGTGTCTGGCCAGCATACTGGGCTAGATGGTGGTAAAAATGAGTCGAATTGTGTAGCAGAAGGCATAATTTGGGGAGCAGTGGAGAGGATGACTGATTTAAATGGGGAGGTCAAGAGTTTGAGGTGTCTGTAATAAATAAGGTAGAGATATTCCTGATTAGGGTCTTAAATGTAGGAGGCTTAGGGATGCTGATTTGAGGGCCATCTGGATAGGGGTAGGTTGTGGCGAAAGTCATGGGCTTGGGGGAAATCATCCCAGAATATGCAAAGTTTGAAGAGAAGAAAATCAAAGATCCAGAACCCTAGGGAATTCCATAATGTCAAAGGAAAACTGATGTTGTCTCTCTGGGAGACAGGGAAAGGATAGAATAGGAACCTCAGAGAGAACAGTGAAGATTTGGAGTGCCAGTTGGAAAAGAAGCTCATGAAGTCTACGTGAAGGGATTGCCGAGTGTGGAGCAGGTGCAAAGAGCCCGTCTGAGTTCTGACAGCATACGTTTTGTGTCTTGCTTTGTGCAGGAGGCTAATCTTCCTGATACACAATGTTTCAGTTGTCCTTACCAACTTGATTATATTTCTGAGTCACATTGCCCCTCGTTGGCAAGATCATGTTAAGCTGAGGTTATCTTGCAAGGAGGAATTCTATGTACACTTAAATTTTGGTGATCTGCAGTCATAGGATCATCTCTCTGCCATCATCTAGATCCTTGATGACAATGTCAAAGAGCCCCTGAGACAAGGATCGAACACTGCTGAAAACTGCTTTCCCACTTCCAAACCTCAGCACAGATGTGGTTGCAAAATAGCAACATCTAAGCATCCGGCCTGGCTTGGTCAGCACATGAGCCACAGAGTGAACAGGCCAAAATCTGTCAGCACCAGACACCGGCCAAATCCAAGAGATGGCTGAAATGATCTGATTAAAAAGAGGAAACCCTGACATATTTGTGGCCAAAATAATCAGGAGTGCAATTGGAAAGGCCCTTGGAGGGAGAAGATGGAATAAAAGAGGAAAGAAGAGAAAGGAAACAATTTTTAATAAGAAAATATCGCCGATGCCCAGGGAGAGTTGACTACCCCAGCAATATCTAGGGTAGTGCTGTATGTGGCATGTCTGTAGGGTGCAGACTCCCCTTCCCCACCTCGCCCCCAACCAAGGATAAGGCTGAGTCTTAGGACAACTGAATGTGTTTAAGTCCTACATGTCCTTGCCAACTCTACCCCTACACCCTTCACTCTTGCCCTGGTTCATCTGGGGAGTTTTCTGGGTAGATGGAATACCCGTATCTTGCTACACCACAGGGGCCACATTCCAGCCCTCTGCCTATTTTTATTTTTGTTTTATAAATAAAGTTTTGTTGGAACACGGCCATGCTCACTCATTTATGTATTGAAATGGCTGCTTTCACGCAAAATGGTGGGCTTGAGTAGTTGCAACAGTGACTGTATGGCCTTTAGTGCCTAATATATTTTATACTCTGGCCCTCTGCAGAACAAGCCTGATGACCTTTGTCTCAGTATGAAGATACCCTGGCTAGAAAAACAGCTGTGCCTAAATGCCTCTTATATGGTTGAACCACTCTATAGCATAAACACACACGCACACAGGAAACTGAGATTTAAATAACTAAAAACTGCATTCTAACTCTAAATTATATACTTTTTAAATGTTGCATAGACTTTGTTTGGATTCTCCTCCTTTCCCCAACCCCCAAGGCTTCATCTTAATCTTCCCAAGTGAAATCTGTCCTTTGCTTCATGTTGTCTTGTAACCATATTTCAATAGCACTTAATCAGTGATAAAACTGCTTTGATTTATTCCCAGCTGTGGATATTATTGTTGAAATCTGTGTAAGTGTTCCGACTTGTTATGATTGGAGCAATAGCATTTAAGAGTCCAGAGGCAAGTCAGAAAATTAACAACTGAGTTTTCTGATGCCTAAATTAACTGCACAGACAGCGCTGAGTACAATGAGAAAGTTGAGTAGAAACTTGCTCGGCAATATGTGAAAGTTCGGAATGGCTCACCCATTGAAAGTATTATATCTCAAGGACAAGTTCTCATTGGATATACTCCCCAAAGGCAGGACCAGAATTTCTTATAGAGGACAGCTGGCTTCTCTTTTATTCTGGGACACTTTTCTTTGTGCAACGTATAGATTGTTGACGCTATATGCACCAAACGTGGTATTTCTCCATTCTGCAGTGAGACTGAGCCACAGTATGTGGCTTGTGGTGGGTTCTGCCAGCACATCTGAAGTTATCCTGAAAGAACAAAAGAAAACAGTCTTGAGTTCATTGCTGAAAACTTAGACTAAAGAAAATACAAAGAAAAACAAAGTGGCTTGCAACCCTAATATGTGGCAACAGCAGCCCTTTAGAGTGTAGTCTTCCAAACTACTTTTTTAAAATTCCTGTATTCATCACAAAATGAAAAGAAAATTCATCACAAAAAGAAAAAAATATTTGGGTCTGGATGATATTTAGCATACTTGTATTCCAATTTTTTTACCTTTAATTTCTGGCATCCTATTTCCTTCTGTAAAGGCTGGTTAGTGTTGTGTTTTGTTTTCGTTGCCAGATTACTTGTAGTTTGAGTTGTACTATGCTTCAGATTTGGCTATGATAGGTCATCATTTGCTCTTTTCCAAACCTGGATTTATGTAAATTGGAGAAAGAAGTTTCCAATACTTACTTTAATTCTCATTGATTGGTTTTATTTAACGCTCTCCATCTATTGTTTATAAATATCCTCACATAGAGTGAAGATGTTGTTAGCTGGCATTATTGATCGTCACGATTGCAAGGTATTTACTGAGCTAGAGGTATTTACTGGACTATCCTGTATCTAAACTCAAGATATTCTCTTTTTATGATACAGTTATCCTTTGATGTCCTCAGGAGCTCTGTAGCTATCTTAAGCCTTCTTTATTTAAAATAATGATATTTGGTTATATCCTAACAAGAGCTGAAAATTGTCACACCCTTAAGTTGTTTAGTATTACTCCATTGCTGTGAGTCAAATTGTTTATCGCCCCAACCAGTCTGTGATCTCCTTGAGAACCAACGCCCAATATTATATCATTGGATTTCATATTTATTGTCCAGCATTCACTATCTGGCTAACAAAAATGCATATCGCATAAACACAGGATGAGAGGGAAATTCCTTGCCCAAGATTATCTATTAATATTGTCCCAGAACCCACGTGTTCTTACTTGCCCTATGTCCCTTTTTATTTCCCATCATGTTCACTGCTGTTGTATGACGGTTAAGAAGGTGGACTCTGGCTCAGAATCTCTGGGTGTGGTAAAATGGACATCTGAGTTCTACTTCCTAGCCGTGTGACCTTGGTCAACCTGTGGACCTCAGCCCCATCAGTTGCAAGATGCTGATGGCAACAGAATCTTTTGTGTAGGTTGAATTGAGATGATGCTCTGACGTGTCTTGCCCATTCTAGGTGCTCAGCAAATGTTAGCTTTTACTTCACCCTCTCTCCTGGTCATTTTTATACGTTGGAGTAAGCTATTTTATAATAAGGTTTAAAAATATTTTAACATGGATAATAAACTTTAAGTATCTACAAAAAAGAAAGGTGATCCATCATTATGTTTCCTTGTAGGTTCATTTCACTTTTATTTTTTCATTTCACTTTTCAATTATAGTTCTGTAAGCACTTGATTAGAATTGTTCACATTTAGCCTGTTATTTTTTGTGCATTATCTTGTACCCATTTTATACAGAGAGAAATAGAGGAATAAGGAAAAGATGGAAGTCTTCTTAAAGGTACTCAGAATTAACCCGGAAGAAAGAAGTTCTGTAACAAGGTTCAGTAACTCTTGTGTAAAATCTTCCTTTCCTCCTAAAACGTGATGCTGAAGTGTCCGTGCAAGTATCATTTGCACCCACAGGCAGGGTACGGGCGTTCTGTGTCAGGTGCTGTGTTTTGCTGAAGTCTGCTAACAGCCTCTGCATTAAATTCATAATGAGATTAAAATCTACTGTTCTTAGAAAAAGAAGAGTGGAAAATGTGTTGCAAAAGCCCTTTTGTCTCATCATATTAATGTTGATGTCCTCTTATCCCAGAACTTGGCTGACGCTGGAGCCAAAATCTATATTGGTTTAATTTTAAGTGGCCTTGTGAACAAGTGTGTACCAACAACGAAGGAGCCGAAAGGTACTTAGAGCACTCGCGCTCCTGGATGTGGACTCTCAGCTGGAGCTGGGCCTTCTCAAAGGAGGAAGAACTCACATGCTTAATGTTTCTATGAAGGAGGAGCTAGATTTTGAGGCCCTCGCCACTTTTATTATAATCACGGAGGCAGACTGGACTCAAAGAATAGGATTAGATACGGGAAAAAAAGAAATGCCAAGTTTTCCAATCTAAGGTGAAAGGAGCTCCTCAAAAAGCAGACAAACAATTTTCTTCTAAAATCTTTTTCAAGAGTATGGAGGGCCTGTTTCAGTAAGTATGAAAAATCAACTCCTGATGTACAGCCTGATGATCTATTAGATCTGATGTAGCAATTACCTTTTAAAAAAACAAACGGTGAAACGTGTGTTCCTATTCGAGTTTAAACTCTGTCTGCGTCTTTTATTATGCCTGGGTATGCATGGTTCCTTTTTGTCGAAGGGGAAAAGAGATTAGGCACCACAGAGTGACTTTCTCCCCTGCTATGGGACACCAACTAAACGAAATGATCATGAGTGGCAGTGGCTATGGATACTCACACAGGCATGCGTGTGGTCCGGGTTCATTTTGAATGAGCCAGGCAGGCTTCAAGCTCAAGTGCAGCCTCACTCAGGTGTGCCTGTCCGGCCAGGCCCCTGCTGCTGGGTGAGGTGAAGAGTGCTTGATCTCTTCCCGGCTTGTCTCAGCCGGGGGTCTGTTGTTAAGACCTGCCTGAAAGCTGCCAAAATGACATTCCCCAGTGTGATTGAGTTTTAATGTAAGATTACAACCATAGATCAAAGTGAGGAGGACATTTGGGCAGGGGCTCTTAAGATTTTTAGAGCCAGAGCATAAAGAAGATAATTATACTGTGTGATTTAGGGTTGTTTCTGCATGTGTCACTCAGGAGCAAGGCTTGTCCTATAAGCAAGGCTTATAAAGGGCTTTAGTTCCCCCCGCCTCAGTATTTCCTATTATTTAGTATCCAGAAGACCTTTTAAGGAATGATTAAAGAAACCAGACTCTTCTATAAATGGCTCTTCCTGATAACGAAGATCTGCCTTTTACACAGAAAGTATATTCTTTGATTGTGATCTGTGAATTCTGGAACAGAAAAGAGGGGGGAAAAACGGGACTAGAAATCTAATCGAGTCAAAGTCCTTTTGTTCTGACTTCCCCACTTCAGATTTTATGATAATTCAATCTCAGATGGGCTTAACTTTGCCTTTGCATTATTGACCTATTTTTCAAAAGTCTTAGAATTACAGAATCACATTCCTTACCTGGAGATCAATGTGGAAATTCCTCTTCAACTTTAAGGTTTCAAGAAAGTTCAACCCTCCTGACGATCCATTGTGCTTCCTTTCATTAAGTAAGGGTAACTCTGCAACTCTGGAGGTTTCCCCTTTTTGCCATGACTCCCAGAGACCAAGTTCCATGCACAGTTACATTTGCTTCCTTCAGTCTGTTTCTGGAAAATGGACCCTTGTTTGTGATTGCTCGGCTTTGTACCCACCTAATAACAGGCTTAGCGCTCTATGTTTTCTATATTTACTGTGCCAATGAATGTATGCTCATGAAATCCTTTTCATGAAATGTGTTTTTAAACTTTAAACTTTTTACCATATAACAAGTATCTGATTATTTTTTAACATTAATGTAGAAAAGCACAAGGAAAACATGAAAATTACCCACTATTTCATCAATCAGGGAATAATTTGCTGCTATTAATGTGGTTCCCTAACCTTCTGTGGCTCACCTGTAAAATTGGGATAACCGAGAGTCTCCACCCATATTGTAGCCTTCTAGGTGTTCCATGAGTGTAAACATGTTAATTCTTGAGCCATGCTTAGATCAGCACAGGAGCAAAGTACGTGTTGGATGGGGGTTCGTCGTTATTGCTCTTTCTGGGTATTTTATTCCAGACCCTTTTTCCTAGGCATGTGTCGACTCATTTTTCTAAGTAAGTATGGGCACAAATTCGGTGGAATCATGTTTTTTGGGGGCCGCAGGGGGTCTCAGAGTTTACCCAGTTTCTCCACAGGGGCTGCAAGAGATCAGGTGGGGAGTTGCTTTCAACTATCCTGTTCTAAGATCCTACCCAGAACCTACTGAGTCAGAAATTCTAAGAATAGATGTGTGCACTTGAAGGGAAAAATGAGATGATTCTGATGGGTGTGCCTGTTGATGAGACCTACTAAGCTACAGCTAAATCTCCTTTCCCAGGTGCAGAAGGGATGCACCTGAAGTCTGAGCGAGAAGCTCCAAAATCACACAAGTGTTTAGTTAGAAGCAGAGCAGAGCCTGGGCCTCTGAACTGCTGGGGCCTTCTCCACCACACAGAGGGCCACCAGGTATGTTTAAAGAGATAAGCATTGTGTATGAATTTAGCAGCACGGTGATCTGTTATAGCCAGACAGTTGTTGCAAAGATTATTCCATTTTAAGATAAACTGTAATGTTTTGGAGGCTCTAATTCAGTTTACCCAACATGCAGTTGTTGCAAGTAAAAACAAAGCAAAGGAACAAAGTACTTGTTTTCATTCATTCATTTGTGAAGCATTGAAGCATTCATATGTTACTGTCCTTTATGCATCAGTTCTAATTAGTGAAATTTTACTGCATTTTACTGCATCCTGAGTTTAAATGGTTTGGGGAGAGGGGAGAGGAGGAAGTTGGTGAATTTAAAACTTTGTAATAGGCAGCTTCTAGCGAACCTTTTCAGGATCTCCCTTGCACAAGGTGGGGTTCTGGTGGAGAGCCCTCACATCTGAAGATAGACAGCAGAATGTGGCATTTCCTATTATTCCAGGAAGTTCATTTTCCTCATAAAAAATGAAAAAAAAAAAAAAAACCATGTGCTGTGAGTTGGCCTGGGTTTGAGAAACTGCTAGAAGAAAAAGCCAAGAGCTTGAAGGCTGCATGAGCTAAGCCTGTGATGGGTGATTTGTAACGTTTCTAAATATTACAGGTACATCTAGAGTCTCGTATGACACTGCCCTTACCGCTGCACATGACTGATTCTGTAAGGATCTACATGGAGGTGTTTAGATGTTTCACCGTGTCTGCTTGACATAAACTAATGATGTAGACTGCTAAACATGGTGACATGATTAAACAGGATGTTAATTAGTGGTTCCTCCAAGAGTCTCAATCCTTCCTTTTAGCAGCCTTTGTTACACGTGTACAAAAGTTAAAGAGACAGAAATGGCTGTTGCCTGTATAGCATCTGTTAATGGCAACAGGATTTAAGAGAAAAGCATGTAAGCTACCCAGTAAGACATAGCAGGTTCATCTTCTTGGCTTGGGGGTTGTCCAAAACCAGGTCTTTGTGGGAAGGAATATGGCAATTTTCCCGCAAACGGTAATCATTTGTACTATTACTTAGTTGTCATGTATTGATGATGCCATTTCAATCAAACATATCTCATTCAGTGAGCTTTTGATGGGAGGAATTTTTGGAAGGGTTTAGGAAGGTTAAATCTGTGAGACATGGCTTCCATCTGGAATGCATTAGCTACAAAGATTTATTAGTCAGAGTGCCTCTGCATAATGTTCCATGGAAAGCGGGCCCTGCATCTAATTTCCAGCGTGATGTCTATATGAGGAGTGATCTTTGAAATATCATAGGTGACAATCAAGTTTGTTATAAAAATAGTAAATGCCTAGGGTTTTCATGGCGGCTATTTTAAATCCCTCATGAGGGCTGCTAAGCAGGTAGTTGATTTGTTGACAAATGATAAAACTTGAGGCATAGCAACATGCACAAAATTTTAAAATGGGATGGCCCTTTTAGGCAGAAAAAAAAGACTATTAGGACAATTATGAACATTTAGTGCTTTCATTTACCTTTTCTCTAGACATGATCGCATTAGAACATAATAAAACTAATTCTCAACTCTAGAGAAGTACATCCCGCTTCTGATTAAAATCGTTTATAAGAGCCAGTGTTGTTGATCAATAAGCGAGGTAAGGAAAACTTTATAACATCCCCTACGTTAGACAGCCTGAGACTACAGTTCTGAGCTGTAATATGATCAGTATAAATTAGAGATTGTGGAGTCCTAGAATTTCCACCTCTGGTGATTACTTGTGCAGGGAGGGCAGAGCTGGTATGTAGCCCAGGCTTACCTGTGCTGCCTAACTTTTAAAACATAGAACCTAAAAACAGAAATAGGGGTAAAGTTTGAGTTTGGGCTGCAGAAATGAGGATCTGATAGAGGCCAGAAGCCTCCTTAGCTTCCTGCTGAAAAGGCAGTGCAAGCCTTGAGGAATGACGGCCTCCTCTCCACCTGCCTTGCTCTCACTTGCCAACATTAAGGTAACATAATGAGAGCAAATCCAGTCCAACGAAAGCTTTTTATACCATCAGGAGGCAGTGAGGCCTTAAGGTGCCTTCTCTGGCTGTAGCCTATCTTTCTGAAAAGGAAGAGCAAAGGATTAATGCCAGGTGGAAGGCGAGTTGCTGTCCAAATGTTTATCTGTTGAATTTAGGTCACACCACAATGCCCAGTTGTGTCATTCCCTCTCAATGTAGGGAAAAAAGTGTTCTGTATCCTGGATACAAGTTCAGTACTAAATTGTTCTCCAAGGATTACAAGGGAAATGCTGGAGCTCAGCAATTTTCTTTTACCCTCGTGTTGGGCTTCTGTGCCATTGGGCGGTTTTGTGCCAGACAACAGAATTGAGAGTGAGGTAGTGCTAGCCACAAAATGCATGTTAGAGAAAGAAAAGAGGTTTTACTGCAAGACCTCAAAGAGCAGGGCTTAGGTTTTCACCTTATGTGAACATTTGTAGGACCCTTAGCTTGAAAAGTTCCTCTTTAGCATCCACTGCTCATGCTAGGGAGACCACAGCCAAAGCAATGCCTCCTGCCCCCGAGGAAGACACATTCCCAGGAACCCACTTACAGTCAGCACCTTTGTTAGGTAGGATGCATTCGGAGACATTAATTTCTTCTTCTTCCCTTCGGGTCTTAGCAGGGAATCCTATTCCTTCTTCTTCTTCAGACAAAATGATGTGGGGTCTCTACATACCCGTGACCTAGACAAACTTCCCCCTCCGCTCCAAGAGATGGAGTCCTCTGATACCCCTTAGTGCAAACTTACTCTTATCACATGTGAATGCAGCTTGCTTGCCAGGCTTGCTTTGGTAGGATCCGTGGATTATGCCCTGTCTCCCTGCCAGCTGCTGCCTCCTTTTACTAAGGCCAGTCTTCCATACACCCCTTGTTTGCAGGAACTTTGGGTTGGTCGACGTCTCATCATATTCTGGTGTCATGATTTAATGTGAACCACATAAAGCCATAATGGAAACCGTGACAGGTTCTCAAAGATATCAGTTGAGTTTTCTCATCTCCACCTTTGACATGGGACTGGAAATACTTTTAGTGCCACAGCTTTTGTGAAGGAACTGATCCAAGAAGTTTGAATATTATAGTAAGACCATTTCTGCCCTGCCTCATTGTCCAAATGACTTCACTAGTCTCTGATGAAATTTGTGTGAATTCCGCTCTTCAACATCCACTTTCCCCCAAAGTAATAATTTGGCTTCATTCATTATTCATTTACTTTAAGGCAAATACACTCCCGGACCACTTTCACATTTGCTAAAGAGAAACTCCTCCTTTTGATTCAACTAGTATTTCATTTTTTTGAAACTTTAGTGGCTTAGATTAATTACTTAATGTAGACTTGAATGCATGGAAATATCCTGAAGGAAATTCCAAAAACATTTTAAGGAGAAATAATCAGTCTTTCTTTCATGTCACAATCTAAGTTGCTTTTGATATTCTGAGTTACTTTAAATTTTCTCTATTTTGATAGTAATTAGTGAAGTGGGCACAGATTTATTTTTTTCCATACATGTCTTGAGATTTAGAACTTCTTTTAAGTGACATAGAGGGGGGAAAAAAACCCATAAAGTTCTGTGAGCAAAGTCCTGTGACTAAAGGTTAATTTCACTAAATCTAGCAAAAATTATTTTCATTGCAGTTAAATTCTTGAAACAGGAAGCATTAACATGCTAATTGTCATTTCTGAAATAGAAACGTAACAGCTTTGGAATGAGATTTGATTTTAAAAAGCAGTGCAGTCCTCCTCTCAACCCTTTCGCACTGTGAAATTTCAGCTAAATGCTCCGTGATGTATGAAAGAAATCTACCAGTCATTTCAGTCAATTCAATAATAATCAGTAACTAAGTGGCAAAAAGAAAAAAAAAGCCACAAGTTAACCTGGCTGTTTGTTTAAATTGACTAGTCTTATGATCGTTTCTTATGTAGACATGCTATTATATAACTCTAAAATATTACACAAATGTAGGTGTCGCGATTAATTCACATAATTGGTGAGAAAGTCTGCTCATGGAGTTGGTTGAGTATCATAAGCCTGGAGAATTCCAGCAGATATCACCATCAGTGTCAGTCAGTAGGCACTCAGAATCAAAGTCACCTCAAATTCAGGACCTGGTTGGAATCTGAGATTCATCTAGTTAAGCAGTCTGAGTTCAATCAGGTAATTTCTGATTGATCTGTAAAATGGGAATCATTTCAAGCCCTCATGTTTCTAGGAAGAACAAAGGGAGTGGGTTTTTTTGTTTTTGTTTTCACATGTAGTCATTTTTGAGAGAGACAGAGAGACAGCGCACAAGCAGCGGAGGGCCAGAGAGAGAGGGAGACACAGAATCCGAAGCAGGCTCCAGGCTCTGAGCTGTCAGCACAGAGCCCGACGCAGGGCTCGAACTCACAAACCGCAAGATCATGACCTGAGCCAAAGTCAGAGGCTCAACTGACTGAGCCACCCAGGCGCCCCTATGGGGAGTGTTTTATAACGCCAGTGTGCGAAAGTTAATGAAGTCTATGTTATAGACCTGATCCACTTCCCTTACAGCAACGTTTCTTGAAGGAGAACTTTCTGAAGCCCTCACTTTAAATACCACTTATTTCATACGCTCCAAGGAGGTCTGGCTCCTTCCCTTTTCTGTGAACAGCCAAGAACTCCCTTTCTTCCCCACTGAATTCTTCATTAGAATAATCTGTTGACTCTCATTTACTAGATTATGAGCTCTTTCAGGGTAGAGATTATTTCTGCCTAGTGCCCAACATAGTGCCTGGTACACAGGTGTCATTCAGTAATTATGTGCTGAATGAATGCATGGGATACTATACATAAGGTGACTGCTAGATCCTTCTTCTTGTAGAGATTTCACAGTAGCACCAAAGATTGGGCCTTCCACACAATGACTCGCCAGCCAGATATAGGTGTGCTTGTGTGCATACAGCTCTGTTAGGAGCACACTATTTTGTAGTTTCTTATCAGTGACATTGGCAATGGAAATAGAGGTGGTTGTATAATTACCCTCAGGACTCCAAGTCTCAATGGTCCCTCTGTACCACCATGCTGGAGTACAACTTGGTAATACCTGGATTTTAACCCTCTTTCTCTCTGGGCAGGGTGAGTTGTATAATGCCCTGCCTTACAAAGCAGCCCGTATTTCACAGTTGAAGATATACTGGTTTTAAATTGCAAAAGGAAAAAAAACAAGGTGATGACAGATAAAAAAACAATTAGCTTCTATAGTAATACTAACACAAGTAATATAACTGGAAGTTTTTTTCTCTCTGTCTGTTTTATTTTGCTCTAAGTCTGATACCTAGACAAGTACATGTTATAGAAGCGAATGCTTAGATTTTGCACTTGTTGTATGCAATTATTCTCTCAAAAGTTATAAATCTTCCTCAAAATGTATATACCTAAATTTTCTTGGAACTCTAAACTTTCCTACACATTCTAAATTTTTCTAAGCTCTCAATCAAGTTTTCTTCTGATCTTTTCCCCAAACTTGGGGAGTTTCAATGTTGTGCTAGCCAAAAGAGATCAATGTTCATCTGACTTTAACTGCTTTTGAGGGTCTGGGCAGCTTAATAAGAAGCCTATTTTGGTGTTGTATAAAAAATTTCTGTCAAAATCACCACTATAACTGTCCTGCCTATTTCAATATAATAGTTTTACCCTTGTATTTTTAATTTTTAAAAGGTCTTCCATTTGCAGTATTGTATAGATTTGTTATTGTCAGATAATAATAGTTAACACCTGTGTAGTCAACGTAGGCCAGACATCTTTAAATGTGTTCATAAAAGGTGTTATGAGTTTAAGGGAAAAAAGATCACACCCTGATGGGCGTTAAGGAAGATTTCACGGAGGAGGGGACCTTTGGTTCAGATGTGCCCTCCCTGTGAGACTTCTATCCTTAGGCAGAACTGTTGCCATGTTTACACTGACAGATAGGCAGGTTCCAGTCTGAAATCTGAGCTTGCATCCAGTGATGCAACTTTTGGGAGGAAGCTCAGCTTAGTGCGAGCTACCACCAGAGTCCCTAATTCCCATCCTGCTCTGCCATTTCCCCGGGGGGGGGAGGGAGGAATGGATTTACCCATCTGACTCTTAGCTGCTTATCTGTAAGGTGGGGACAATAACAGTTTGAGGTTCATGAGGTAGCTGAAACACTAGTGATTTCAGTGGAACCCAAGAGTTGTGAATGTGTCCTGATGCTTTCTAAGGGAAAGGCTCCTTGTGAGGAAACTCTTGTACCCTTGAGTTACATATAATGGTGACTTTTACTTGGTTTATTTTTAACTTGATTCTGCTCATGATTAAGCACTAGGTAAACTGGAAATAATTGTTACAGGAAATTAAGTCACATGGGGATGTGTTGGAAAAGATGAGCGGATTGGGTAAGCCAGAGTTCTTGTTCTTCCCCCACCTCTGGTTAGTTTAACTGGGCAACATCAGGCTACAACATTTCCAGAGGCTTTCCTCACCTATACCCTGAAGGTGTTAGACTAGATGATCCCCACAGGACAGCAGTATTCACTAGTGCTGCTTGCAGACATCTGATTGTCCTCCCCTGGTGGCACAAAGAGGATTGAACCCCCTGTACCCTGTGGTCGGGTGGGACCACGTAACTAGTTCCAACCACTGAGCTGTTATGAGTAGAGGTGACATAGGTCACACAGGCTTTCACATTCAGTCACAAACCCTCTGAAGTTCTTCCCTATTCCATGATACAGTGGTGGCCACTCTGCAGCCTGAAGGGAGGATAGCATGGAACAGACTCCCTAGTGACCCATGACAGACATCAGCAGGAATGGGACATAGGCTACCACTTTTTAAATCACTTACAAAGTGAGGTCATGTGTTAGTGCAGCCTAACACACCCATCCTGAATTGTTATAGGAACCTTCTAGCAGAGGGTACCAGGGAAGATTTAGCAGGGGCTATTGTTTGAACTCATAATGGTCCTAAGAATATGGTCTGGATTTGAATGCTAGCTCCACATACTAACAGCAGTGGGATCTTATGCTAGTTGCTTAGTTTCTCTGAATTTCCATTTCCTTGTATTTAAAATGGGGAAAATACTATTGGTTATCTTATTGAGTTGGTATAAGGATTAAATGAGATCTTGTGTGTAACGCATCATAGAAAATGCCTGGCAGAGAGTAGGGTAATTCTTACTATTCTAGTTTGAACATTCTATGTCAGTGCTTTTCTTATTTGTCTGTATTTCCTATTGTGTCCATTGGTGCAGACTGAAGACATTTCTAAGAAATTCAGCAATGGACAGTGGCTGAGAAACAAAGTAAAGGGGGCTGGATCTTACCCCCTCTTTAAAATAGTTTTTTAATGTTTATTTTTTTTTAGAGAGAGAGGAGCAGAGAGAAAGGGGGACAGAGGATTCGGATCAGACTCTGTGCCGACAGCAGCAAGCCCAATGAGGGGCTCAAATTCACAAACCATGAGATCATCACCTGAGCCAAAGTCAGACACTTAACCAACTGAGTCACCCAGGTGTGCCTAGACCTTAGCCCTTTTAAGGCCAGCAGCTTCTAATGGGAATTGGAGGTGTCTCAGTTGGTGTGAGATCCTTATGTTTCAGCCTGCCCATCTCCAAAAATAGGATTCAAAGCCACTAAAAAGATCTCAAGTAATTCTAAGTAGCCATCGTCCAACTAGTGATATTTTCCTACAGAAACTTCTTTAGGAAAAGAGATTCTGTATTTGTCTCACCTTGGATCTTACAATTTTATGTCATACTTCATGTCTTTAAAGCTTTCCAACAAACATTAAATTGATTATACAATAAAGGCAATAGTTCATTTGGAATATTTTCAAGAAGACCCCTATAGAATGAGAATAATGAGAAAAATAATGAAGCAGTAATTATAATTCTCAAGGCTAACAATTTTAATAGTAATTTATACTTAACTCTACACATAAGGAGATTTCAAAGGTTTATAAATAGTAAGTAAGTTCCGTGCACCCTACAGTTCCTAAAACATTCCTGGAACAGACACCATCAGTATTATTAGTCTTATTTTACAAATGAATAAACCAAGGCAAAGAAAATATGCCTGGAGTCATATAATCCTTGGCAATAGATTCTTGCCTCAAGTACCCGTACCCCAAATCAACCCAGTTAGAACCTCACCGTGGAATAATTTATGTTTTCGTCAAAGAGTTCAGTTGTGTTACAGTAACTGCCGTACCTGGTTTATGTGAAAACAGCAGCGATTGAAGTGTGATAGGCTTTTGCAACACGTGGCTTATCTCCGGTTGAAGTACAAGTGTAGTTTCACATTGGATTCTTGGCATGACATATCCAAAATGTGTGCCCTAGCCAGAAGGTCACTGCCAGACATGCCCTCCTCTTTTTCAAGAAGTGAACCAGAGCCCATAAAAAGCTGCAGTCCCTGCTCAGTTTGTATAAGCTTTTTTTTTCCTCTCTGTTCCATTGTGCTCATTCACACATGATATCCCAAAACAGTTAAGTAAAATGAGGGATATTATATCTGTCACACATGAGAAAGCTGCAGTTATGGATTCGCTTAATGCATTCATTGCTTTTTGGACTCTGGAGTCCCCTGGGCAGCGCCACAAATCTACACGGTGGCCCCCAGTTCAGTATTCTATTGTGGGACTCTCTAGTGAGGCCAGCATGTATATAAAAGGTTCATTATTATTGTTGTTAATTTTTTTTTATTTTTATAGCTCAAATGAATCGGCCTTAACTCATGGTAACAGTAAGGGTTGCACTGGACAAGTACATTATAGCAATCTATTGTTGAAATAGCGTGCTCCTGGTGATACGGTGAGAGTCTGAGGTCCTGCCTTCTGAATTAATGCCAGAGCATGGGTGGATAGCCGGCCCAGAGCAGAGAGCTCAAGAGCCCAGAGCCCCTACTTCTCTCTGAAGCCTTTTTTTTTTTTTTTGAGATGCCACTTTTCATTTTTCCAAGTTCACGTGAAGATAGATTCCTCTGATTGCTCTGGGCCTGCAGAATGATGACGATGAAGCCGGGTGTCATTTGTTCGCATAAATACCTACTGTCTGTGGCCACAGCTGTGGCACAGGTTGTGTGGAGCATGCAGTCCTTCCTCATGGGTCGTATCTACAGGTTGTTTTTTGATTTACAGTGGTGGGTTCCACTTGGAGAGGAGCCGGGAGCTGTTCGTACCTTCCCGTGCAACACCAAGTGCCAAACCTTGGTTCAGAGAACTGCCTGGTCCTGGGTGGCACCTTCTGTGCTTACATGGGCCCCCAGACCTATGACATGAGGGGCATGGCACGTAGTAAGTGCTCAACTGATGTTAGCTTTTATTCACACCACTATTCGTTTTATCGTCATCCTTGTCCTTCCAGTCACCGTGGAAACAGTACACGGGGCTCCTGCTTTGAATCCCTTAACGTGTGTGTGTGTGTGTGTGTGTGTGTGTGTGTGTGTGTGTGTGCATGCACGTGCACGCGCGCATGCTTGCCTTTAATCACACACTGTTAAACTCTTCAAAGGTTCTTTTCACTTAAATGATCAATAATCAAACAAATTATGTATTTATAATATCAATTCATACTTTTATTTTTAAATCCATAATGACAGGAACTCTGGTAATTTTCTGAGGCAAAGTTTTCCTGCTCTGCGCATACTGGATGCTCAATAAATATTGCTAAATGAATAAATAAGGAGATGAAACCTTTAATTCTGTCAACCCATAAATTGAAGAGTCGAACAATGCTTACGGAGTTATTAAGTGCCCACTATGCTCACAAGAGTGAAAAAGCTTTAAATATTGATATCGTCTTTAAGAAGATGGGGCTCCTGGGTGGCTCAGTCGGTTGAATGTCTGACTTTGGCTCAGGTCATGATCTCAAGGTCTGTGGGTTTGAGTCCCACATCAGGCTCTGTGCTGATAGCTTAGAGCCTAGAACCTGTTTCAGATTCTGTGCCTCCCTCTCTCTCTCTGCCTCTCCCCAGCCTGTTCTTGTTCTCATTCTCTCTCTCTTTCTCAATACTAAATAAATAAACTTAGAAAACTTATTTTAAAAAAGTTAACAGTAGGTAGGGAGATGAGTCATATGCACACAGGGAACTAAAAAATGGCATTATACCTTTTTTTCCTCATGATATCTGTTGTTGCTGTGGTTAACTTCTATTGGGTACATACTATGCACCAAGTACTTTTTAAAGAACTCTACATATATTGATTCATTCTCACCAAACACACACACACACACACACACACACAAATCTATTGCTATTGTCCCCATTCTATAGATGAAGAAACTGAAGCTTGGGAAAGTTAAACAAGTTGTCCAAGGTCCTAGAGCCTGTAAGTGGTAGAGCTGTAGAATATAATTAATGCTTAACTTCTGTACACTAACTTTAAAAATGGCCAGTATGCTCTATGCTCTTTTTTAAAACAAAACCTTTGATAGTCTACTTATTTATATTTTCCCTTGTTTTAATTACATATAATGTGTATATTAATTTTATCAGTATTCAGTTGTATGTGTTCTTAGTTTAGTCTCAAATCAGTTGTGCTGTCACACGGGACCAATAGACACATCATAGATAATAAAAAAGTAAATTGTGTGGTGTCTGCAACAACTAAAATAATGGTGTGGGGAAAGGAGTGCCTGAACAGGTGACATGTGAGCTTTTCTAGGAGGATGGGCCAAATCAAGATGCATAATAGGTGGGGAGAGGGGTGAAGCATGAGCAAAAACCATCGAGGTAGGGTGAACACATTCCGGGGGCTTCTAGGAGAGATAAGAGACTGCCTGCTTGCAAGTGTTGGACTGTGTGGAAGAAAAGACTGAGCTGTTTGGAGAAGCAAGAGATGGACCTTGGACCCAGCCGTAAGGGTCTGAAACGTGGTAGTGGCAGAGTTAGCCACCAGGTCTGTTTGAGCACCACAGCCAAGATGGCTGCCCTGGAGGTCCCTGTCTTTCCTAATGAGAGCCTCAAATTCTAGATTTTTAGAATAGAAGAACACAAACACCAGAAAAAACAGATGATGGTCAGCAACAAGGTTTTGTTTGACCTCTTAACAAATATTCATGTAATGGAAGTAGTAGTCACCAATTTGGTTATCAAGTAAATATTAATAACATAAAATTACCGTCCTTCATCCCTGTACCTTTACAAGGAAGTTTGAGGAGTCTTTTTATCCTCCTTGAGAGCACTGATAAAAGAAAAGTTAGGCTGAAAGTTTCATGCCTGCAATTGATTTGTGAATTGAAGTTCTTCCTTACTGGTTCTTTTTTTTTTTTTTTTTAAACTAAATCTGTCTGTGAGCTGAAATAATCCTAGTACCCATCCAATTGCTCCCCAGCTGGTAATTAACCCTCAAAACCAGGACCACTTTAGTTAGTGTACTGGGCTACCCCTGGGCATGTATGGTTGCCGCGGTGTGTGCACATACTCAGTAGCCAAATTTCCTCAAGTGGAATTGAAGGGAGAAAATACAAGGATTTTGAGCTCAGATTCTTCCGCATTCAGGCTCCACATGTATACCCGGTCAAACAGGACTTTCATTTTTTATATGTATATGCAGAAGACATCGTAATAAGAGTGTGTAAATTGACAAAAGAGCTAACTTTTTCTCTTTGGGGGGAAAGTAGATGGAAAATAATCTAGTGTTAATTAGAATTGAGATCCTGCTGGAAATCACTTAAAGGGTAAACTGCCACACTGGAAGAGAAAATCATGGGATTCATTTTTTACCGGAGCTATTACAGAACTCATTTTAGGCGTCAAGTTCTAGCTACTTGGCTTGGAGTGACGAAAAGAAAAGAAAAGACAACCAGGAAAGCACTTGGGTTTGGAATACGCAGTTTCTTTGTACGTAGGTAAGCAAAATACCTAGAAATGAAACGGAAATTTGCACTGCCCCAGCTATTTTAGCATCGTCCAGGTGGAGCTCTGATGCCTTTGTATGCTGTGGCTGTGACTTTGTTAATATAAGCAGTGTGGAGCATGTGTGGCATGGCTGGGAGGCCTCAGAATCGATAAGGAGCCTTTAGATTTAAAACTAATGATTTTCTGTGTTGAGCAAAAGTCAAAATCTCTCAAAGTTGCCATTGTTGGCTCTGATCTTTCCCCAGAGAATAAGAGAAGGTGTGATAAATCATCATGCTTGAAATGCAAATAAAATGCACGTCAGAAGAGACTTGAACTAGACTAGAGATGGATAATGTGAGTCCTCAACATCTTAATTATTTCAGTCTCTAATTGAGCAAAACCCTTAAATTGGCACTGTGGTAACTGTGATTGCCACAGCAGTGGACAGAGTGTGTGATCAGACCATCGTCCCTCAGAGTGCAAGTGTGACCTGTCCATGAATGCATCTGTCATCATTTCCTCCCAGAAGGATTGTAAGCAGTTTGGATGACGTCAAATGCTTTTGAATGTATCTATAAACTGTTGTTGAATGTACATAAAATTTCACCAGACTCTCTGATTTAAAGCCCTAGAGAAGGCCACCAGGCTCGTATGGAAATTAGCTAAGCATAATTTATTCATGAAAGGCAGAAAAGCTGAATTAATAAATACATGAGTATGTAAACTTATAACTGCATAAATATGTGTAGAAAATATGAAAGCCAAGCTCCATGTGTTAACAGAACACCTTTAAGGTGTGGCCACTTGGTCCTTTCTAGCAACCAGTTCTGTCTCCTGTTTTGAAAGCCAAAGTGGAAATAAGTAATAAGTAAATAAGTACATTTATTTTTTTGAAGGTATCTTTTTTCCCCTAAAAAAAATGGACCTACCTTGTGGATACTGCTCTATGCACATCAATCTAAGAGAATTATTTTTTTAAATATTAATGAAGGCACTAATTCCAGAGATTCAGGAAACTGCTCGGCAGCTTTAACTCATACTCTCTCTGTCTGGACCAGTTCTGAGAGCACCTTTACAAAGTATTGTCTGTCATGATGCAAGATCTTGCCCTATTAGAAGAGTGGTCATCATTTTTTTTTCGTAATTCTCATCCACCCCATGAAATCATAATTTGTGTTAACATCATTGACCCTACCAAGCATTGATTCAGCAGTGCAGTTGTGATGCAGCAGGAATTGTAGGAAAATATATACTGCCACACTTAAAAGCAAGTCTTGCCTTGTATTGAATGCATTCTGCTGACATTTTTCATTTGAGTTTAATTTTAAGACTTGTGGCCACAATTAAGACCCAGTTGGACTCTGGAAGCCTGAGTCTGCAGAAGTATTATTTAGGATTTGATAAGCAATGAAACTGTTATTATTTATAGTTATTTTAGGTTGGTCAGAACACTCCAACAGAAGCATAGTATTTCTATCCATCTTCATTACTGATTATTTCCTTAAACTAATTAAAAACATTTTCTGGAAGTCTACTTTGGAAAGCATGAATCCCTTTCAAATTTTGTTCCTGGTCAAGGGATGAGGACAGACCAAACAACTGTATGAATCTTTTAAAAATTTATTTTAGGGGTGCCTGGGTGGCTCAGTCGGTTAAGCGGCCGACTTCGGCTCAGGTCATGATCTCGCGGTCCGTGAGTTCGAGCCCCGCGTCGGGCTCTGTGCTGACGGCTCGGAGCCTGGAGCCTGTTTCAGATTCTGTGTCTCCCTCTCTCTGACCCTCCCCTGTTCATGCTCTGTCTCTCCCTGTCTCAAAAATAAATAAACGTTAAAAAATTTAAAAATTTATTTTAATTGAGAATTATAGGCAAATTACCGGGGATACCGGATAAAATCTGCATTATGGACTTTTCTGTGCACAGCCACGATTGATAGAGGAAGTTTAAAAAACAGTACATATCTCTGTGCTAGTTATAGAGTACTTTCTAAATATTAACTGATGAAATTTTTGTGGCAACTCTATGATCATGGTAGGTACGCTTATATCCATTTTTACAGATGAAGAAGGTGAGACACAAAGAGGTGTGTACCTTATTCAGGATCTCATGACTAGCATGGAATTACTAGAAATCAGCCCTGATGGTGTGGATAGTTATTTAAAGCAAATACCAAGTCCACATGGCTTTCTCACGTCGATGCCTTCAATGTGTTTATGGGATCTAGTTTTTCTAGATTAAGGGTTTTTTGTTTTGTTTGAAAAAAAGAGTCAGTTTTCATAGTGTAGATACTTGCAATTGCCTGGACTGAGAATTCTTTTCATGTTTATTTGTTTATTTATTTTTGAGAGAGAGCACTCAAGCTGGGGAGGGGCAGAGAGAGAGAGAGAGAGAGAGAGAGATGAAGACAGAGAACCCAAAGCAGTCTCCAGGCTCTGAGCTGTTGGCACAGAGCCTGATGCGGGGCTTGAACTCATGAACCATGAGATCATGGCCTGAGACAAAATTGGATGCTTAGCCGACTGAGCCTCCCAGGCACCCCCTGGGTTGAGAATTTTAAAATCTTTTAAAAAGAGCCTGTTGAATTCATTGTTTTTATTCCTGCCCTTCCACACTCTCCAGTTATTAATTTGACTGTTGTCTAGTAGGCAGGCTTTAGGTTTCTAACTGACCAATAGAAATGCATATGTGAAAGTAGGAAGATGTATGTTCTGATCACTGCTGCATAACAAAACCACCCCAAAACTCAACGGATGAAACAAGGATACCACCTATTTTGCTCTCGAATCTGCAATTTAGGCAGTGTTTGGAGGGGATCAGTTTTCTCTGCTTCATTTGACATCAGTTGGGCAGCTCAAGGACTTGAAACTGGACTCACCTGAAGGTGTCCTTCCACACAGTAAAGATAGTTGACACTGTCATTTGAGATCTTACCTAGAACTTTGGCTGAAACACCTGCTCGTGGTCTTTCCACATGACTGCCTGGCCTCCTTGTATAATGATGCGTAAGTTCCAAGGGTCAGGGTCCCAAGAGAAAGAAAGCCAGGTACAGTAATCTCAGAAGTCGTGTAGTGTCACTCCACTGTAGTTGTGGCTTTCACAGAGTTCTGCCCAGGTTCAAGGAAAGGGAATGTAGATCCTATCTCTTGATGATGGACCTTTTTGTAAGAAGAGCATGTGGGATGGATATACTGGTGTAGCCATCTTTGGATAATATAATCTTCTATAACTTAGGTTTATATTAAGCATTTAGGACTGTCAGTATGAAAGAAATGTTTTGCTGGAACAAATCCCATTGCTGTAAGAATGTGGACCTATTGAGCCATAGGCTTTTAACAACAACAACAACAACAACAACAGCAACAACAACTGTTTGAAGAATCAAGTTTTGCCAAGAAACCAACTCTTGTATCAGATAGAGCTATCCAAGGAAAGAAGGAAAAAGCCTTTGAAAGTTAATTCTAGCCTTGTGCCTACTTTATAGTAAAAATCTTTAGAGGTGGAAATTCCCCAAACATATGTAAGATGGTTCATTTAGGCTGATCGCATCTTTAGCAGTTGCCAAAGGATCTTATACCAGATGTTAACATTCTAGTTTCTATCAAAGAGCTATGTTGGATTTTTTTTTCATTATTTAATATAAGAACAAATGGAAATGAACTTTTATGAAGTTCCTTCCCTGTAGACTCTAAGTAAAGATGGTAACATTTTAGAGAAAGTCTGTTTACTGAGCATTCAGCCTGAGTCAACAAGTCGGACCCCTGCTTTGAGAAACTTAAAGATGAACGCAGGATTTGTGGATCCTGTAAGAAAAGAGAGAGAATATTGCTCTCTTTATGTAAGGAAATACTAAAAACCTACCACATGATTTAGCAGCTTCTCTAGTTATGTGATAAATTCACACTTTAGCTAATTATACACCATCTTCCTGTCTTTTTTTGTCACAAAAGCCCTGTGCGCGTTAGATAGTTCTTCAGGGTTAATAACAGACTTAGGCTCGTACGGTGTTTTATAAAATCCAAAATGCTTTCACATTCATTATCACATTCAATTCTTATAGCAGATCTGTAAGCTGGGTAGGATTTTCATTACCTCCATTTTTCATGTGGGACCTGAGAGTTGAGCCACATTCGCTGGAGGAGCTGGGGCAATAGTCCCATGACTGTACTTCTTGCCTACCTTTCTTTTTGCCATCTTTGTGGTTTTAAGTATTATACCACGCTGACCAGTGCACAGATAGAAAGCAAGATCTCCTTTGTTTTAGGCCGCATCAAATAGAAAGCACAGGGGTGCCTGGGTGGCTCAGTCAGTTAAGTGATTGACTCTTGATTTCAGCTCAGGTCATGATCTCATGGTTTGTAAGTTCAAGTCCGGCATCAGGCTCTGCAGTGACAGTGTGGAGCCTGCTTGGGATTTTCTCTCCCTCTCTTGCTGCCCCTCCACTGTTCTCTCACATGCGTGCGCACGGTCAAAAATAAAACAACATTAAAAACAACACAAAACAAAACAAAAAAAACAAATAGAAAGCATAGCTCTGTCCATGATGAGGAAGTAATTGATGGGTCAGTGTGATTCAGAGGAATAAGCTTTGGAATGCAACCCTCGGGTCCAATGACTCCTCCTTGTCCTGGCTCTGCTGCTCATTGTCAGCCCTTGATGTATAACATGGAGGAAATGGACTACATAAGGTTCTGAGATTACTTTCAATTCTAAATATAATATCATATAAATGAAAAATGAGTGTAGTTGGTATCAGCATCCTTAAAAAGAAGTCAAGTAGGCAGGTAGAAATGAAGCTGTGAAATGATTTTTCTGTCCAGTAGAGTTAGCAAGGGAAATTGCCAATAGGAAGGTTAAGTAAACTTTAAGACAGGAAGAGGGGTGGAGGAAATTGAGAGTTACTTATTTGTTCATTCAAAAGATATTTATTGAATGCCTACTATGCTCCAGTCATTGTGCTTACAGAAGGGGACAAAAAATTCTCTGTCCTCATGGAACTTGCATTCCAGTGGGAGGAGAGAACAAGCAAATATAATATATTCATGTCAGATAATGAAACGTGCTATGGAGGAAAGGGGAAGTGCCAGGGGCTGGAGGCGATTACAATGATAAATTATTGAGGAGGGCAGGCTTCTCTGTGAAAGCCACTTTTGAGCAAAGACCTGAGGAAAGGATGGAGTCATTCATGCAGCTGTCTGGGAGAAGAACTATCCAGACACAGGGGTGTGGCTGGAGAGGGTGAGATGGAGGAAGAGGAAGATACTCGGTTAGAGCCCTAAGAGAGTTCTTGAGGATATTCTGAGAAAGTTGGGAAACCATCAGGGGCTTTAAGCGGCACGACTTGACATAGGTTTTAAAAGAGTAACTCTAACGAGGATTATATCTCCAGCTGTTAGTTAAAAAAAAAAAAAGAAAATCTCTAGTCGTTGTTTTGCTAATAGACTGTTGAGAACAGGGCAAAGGTAGGAAGACAAGGAAGCTATTGTAATCGTCTAGGCTGGCGATGGCGGTTACCGGGATGGGGTGGTATCAGTGCAGGTGGTGAGAGAAGACTGGGTTCTGTACAAATGAAAGTCAAGCCCATAGGATTTACTGACTAATGGGGGCAAGGGTGACTATAAGGTTTTTATCCTGAACACCTGGCTGGATGGAGTTGCCTTTTACTCAGACAAACCTGTGAGAAGGCAGATTCGACTACGTGTGTGTGCGGTGTGGGGTGGATTACACATCAGAGAGTATGTGCAAAGGCAAAGAAAAAAAAAGATGAAGGCATTTACTATTAATATGATTGTATTCTTTTCCTTCCTGGGGATGATTTTAAAGGGTTTACAATAAAACAGAATAAAAATGGAATCCCCTTGAAAAGAAAATGTTTGAACTCAATCAAAGAATGGTGGACCTAAACAAAAGTTCCCTGCAGGGAACACTAAGTATGTTTGTTTGACCTTTCAGAGTATTTGCGGGCAAAAATAAAAATATGAGGGTAAGGTGGAAATAAAGAGTATGAAAATGCGCTCAAAGGGATTTTGCAGCGATCTGTAAGTTTCGGATAGGCTTGCAGGTGTTTGGGGAAGGTCTTTTTTTTCCCCCCCTAGGACAGGTAAAAAGCACAGGAATGGGGAGGCTGATGTCAGACTGGGAAGGCCAGTAGGATTTTTGGAAGACCCAGATAAGAGGAGGGCTGGCCTGAGCATGCCACACTGGTCTGGGGACTTAGAGATTGGTTATTTGAGACTGGAAAATTGGAAAATATACAATGGCTCTCTCTTGGCGTCATGGCTGGAGCACACATCAGAATCACCTGGTGGGCACGTAAAACAATCACATGCAAAATCCAGAGCTACTGAGTTGTAGTCTCTGGGAGAAAACCCAATACCATGAGTGTCACTGTTTTTAAAGCCCTCCATGTGATTCTGAGGCAATTCCTGGTTAAGAAATGCTGAAGGAAAGAAGTTGATGAACTTAAATATTATGTTAATCACATAATTGGAATGTTTTCTGGAGATAGAGAGAAGTAATAATTAAAAATAATTTTAGAGGGTTGCTTGGGTGGCTCAGTTAAGTGTCTGGCATCGGCTCAGGTCACAATTTTGCGGTTCATGGGTTCAAGTCCCGCATCAGGCTCTGTGCTGACAGCTCTGAGCCTGGATCCTGTTTTGGATTCTCTATGTCTCCCCCAGCTCTGCTCCTCTCCCTCTATTGCTCTGTCTCTCTGTCTCTCTCTCTCTCTCTCAAAAATAAATAAACATTAAAAAATAATGATTTTGGAGACACGTTTATTATTTTCATTAATAGGTATGGAATACTTACTAAATGTTTTACATAGAAGTTCTGGCAACACAAAAATGAAGGCGACACAGTTTCTGCCCTCAAGTACCTATTAGTCTGGCAAAGAAACCAGCACACACATTGATAGTTTTATAGATCCATGCTTTCTTACGTTGAGTGCTATGGGAACAGTCGAAACTGAAGTATTAGGGAAGGCTTCCTAGAAGAGGTGTCATCAAAGCTGAAAACGTGTCTAGAACAAGATGTATCAAGTCTAGCCTGGCTGAGTTTTTTTGCAAATAAAGCTTCATTGCAACCATAGCCATGCTTATTCATTTCCAGGTCATCCAGCACTGTGTGCCGTAGCACTACAGCTGCATAGTTAAGTTGCGATAGGAACCCTACGACCTGCAAAGCTTCTGGTCCTGTTCCATTAAAAAAAAGGTTCTAACCCCTGTTTTAGAGCAAAGGGGAGAAGAAAAGCCATCCTAGAAAGTAGAGACAGTATGATGTACGGTACTCTTCGAGGAACTACAAGGAAAAGATTAAGGCAGAGAGGGGATGTAGTATGAATCTGGAAAGGTGGGCAGGCATGAGATCATTTAAAACTGTGTATATCATTTTAGGGAACTTGAACTTCCTCCACTTCAGGGGAATCAATGAAGGATTTTAAGCAGCAGTTCTAGGATCAAACTGGAAATTTAGATACATTATTTCTGCTTCTTTCATAGAACCTAGATTTGAGGGGCAAAGGGTATAGGAAAGGACACTGTTAGGAAACTTTGTAAGAGTAATTTATGCAAGAATTAATGAACCGATTAAAAGTTTGACCATAAACTTATGAATTGAATATTATATAATTATGAGGTATATTAGAAGTATACTAAGGAAAGATAACTATAGATTGTTCAGTCAAAATAATCAAGCAAACTGCATGCACAAACATAGAAAACATACATATTAGTGTATACATGGAAAGAAATGGAAAGAATTACAGAAAACTGCTTAAAGTTTTTTCTTTGTTTTTGTTTTTGTTTTGTCCCCTGAGGGAGTAGAATTACAGGTGAGAATCACTTTAACTTTTATAAGTCTGTAGTCTTTGATTTTTTTTACAACGAAAATACTGCTTTTGAATCAGATTTAAAAAGCTAACTTTTTTAAAAAAAATTTAACATTTTTTTTTGAGAAACAGAGAGAGACAGAGTACAACTGGGGGAGGGGCAGAGAGAGGAAGACACAGAATCCGAAGCAGGCTGCAGGCTCGGAGCTGTCAGCACAGAGCCTGACACGGGGCCCCGAACCCACAAACCATAAGATCATGACGTGAGCCAAAGTCGGACACTTAACCAACTGAGCCACCCACGTGCCCCCCAAAAGCTAACTTTTTAGAGTGATTTATGAAGAGATAGAGGTTGAGAGCTCATACCATGACTGAGGTCAGGAAAGGAAGGTGAGATGAATAGAAGGACAGAAATTTGGGAATGAGTTAGAAGTTAAACTGGCAAAATGTGCTAATATGGGAAGTAAAGAAAAGAACAGAAAATGTGCCTAGGTTTCTGGTTTGGGTAACTTTTGTGAATGTTGCATCAATTATTTAATAAATACAGAATGAGGGAAACTTTATTGTTTATGGTGTACAAGGTCTTGTGCCAACTCCACTTAACATATTTTTAATACATTGAAACTGTGAACAAGTGATGGAGGAATTTTTATTGTTCCCATTATATAGATAGCTAGGAACTGAACAAAGAGGGTCTCAGGGATTCCAGGGCTCATGATCACTCCTACCCACAACATTTGGGGTTTTTTTGTTTTTTTGTTTTTGTTTTGTTTTGTTTTTTCAATTTTAGATAGAGCATGAGCTGGGGAGAGGGGCAGACGGAGGGGGAGAGAGAGAGAGAGAGAAAGAGAGAGAGAGAGAGAGAGAGAGAGAATGAATGAATCTTAAGCAGGCTCCATGCTCATCGAGGAGCCCAGTGCAGGTCTCAGTCCCATGACTGTGAGATCATGACCTGAGCTGAAATCAAGAGTGGGACACTCAACTAACTGAGCCACCCGGGCGCCCCCAACCCACAACCTTAAATGAATTTTTTAAAGCTTTTCTATGGCATTTTATTTATTTATTTATTTATTTATTTATTTATTTATTGGGGGGAGGGGGTATATGCATATGCATGAGCCAGGGAGGGGCAGTGAGAGACGAAGAGAGAGAATCCCAAACAGGCTCTGCACCGTCCTCTCAGAACCCGATGCAGGGCTCAATCTCCAGAACCATGAGATCATGCCCTGAGCCGAAATCAAGAGTTGGATGCTTAACAGAGTGAGCCACCCAAGTGCCCCTTTAATGATTTTTTTTAAAGAACATTATAGATGGAAAGACAAAATCAGTTCAGAACATACTGAGTCATCACTATCAAACGTTTCATCTACCACGAGAAGCTCTCAATAAATGAAACGAAGAAAAGGGACTGTATTCTAACTGGTACTGCCTGTTGAATGCTGGGGCATCAGGCTGTGGGGATATGTGGCCACTGCACTCCCAGTGGTTATTTCTAAGTTTGTGACACAGGATTGGCTGACCTTGTTTCAGAACTTGCTGTGACAGGCAGAGTAAATAAATGTGAAAAACCAGTTAGCTGATGGCTCACGAAAACACATGAGGAAAAGCAGAGGTTTATTTTTTCTACCTTCTCAACATTTCTTTCCCTCTGTAAAAGATTTGGTCGGATGTTCTTGGGATGCATTGTTCTGATTCACATGGTAGGTAGGGCCAACATACAGGCCACCAGTCTGGTGTGTAGAGTAGACTTTGGGGAAAATGGATTTTTTTCAGGTATTCAACCTGAGTAGTTGAAATGCGTTATTTGACCAGTCTTTGAGACCCATTTAAGTGATGCCTATGATAGCATTATTGTGTACCCATCATAGATGTCTCTTTTTCATGTTGCTGTGTAATAAAAGATACCTCTAGTTTACGTAACAAAAGCTTGAAATCATGCTAATGTGGACTTTTGGACAGGCTTAGTTTTTGCACATACCCTGGGACAATCTTGCAGTAAGAGGCCAGCCACATAAAATATATATCTGAACTCTCTTGTATTACAGAATTTTTCTTGTTCGGAATATCCTTGACATTACAGCTGGCAGAAATAAAATCTGGTATTTCAGATCTGTTTTATCTAAAGTCTTTTAGGCTAAAGTCGCATGCAAGAATTGACTTCGCAGCTACTAATTTTGACACCTTTTAGATCTGTATGGAAGTGTGTGGTGTTGAAGCAGCAAACCAGTGAGTGCTGCATTTTAGATATTTAGTTTTATGCATAGTTAAGCACCACCCTTGTATATTCATCTATATTATCTAGTACATGACACACTGTTGTAGTATGTATAATTTTGTCATCTTTATTTCCCTTTGTATTCATTTTAAGCATCTAAATAAATTGCTGAATTGTGCTTAATGTAAAAAAAGAAGAAGAAGCAGCTCACTGTTAATGCACTTTATTAATCACTAAAGTTAGAAGAAAAATAATATTGACTATATCAAAGACTTTGTTTCTTACTTGTGTTTGGATACCTGATATACTTGCGGATGCAGCAAATAATGCACATTAAAAAGAATTCGAATACAGCAAATTTGATTGAGATATATATATAGATATAGATAGATAGATATCTCTATATCTATCTATCTACCTATCTATCTATCTATCTATCTATATCTATATACATATGTATCAAAAACCACAGGCCTGATTTTGTTAGTTTAACTTAGTGAATATCTGTTGAGTACTCACTATAAGCAAAGCGTAGTGATGCTGTGTTTTTGCCTACTTTAACTTTTCATGTGTCGAAAATTTCACTAGGGCTAGGAAGACATGAGACTGTAAAGGCGCTGAATTTTCCAAGCAGATCTTTGAGCTGATTCGAGTTCAGGAGGCATCTAGAGTCCTTCATGTGCCTGTTTTTCATCAGATTATTACTACAGGTTGTGTTGAGAAGTTCTTGGAGAAAGTGTTCCTAGTTTTGGGTAGGAGGGTTTGGGGGAAAGGTATGCCGAACCTCCAGAGGACATGCAGTGGGCCTTTGTGAAGGGGAGAATGACACCCCTTCCACTGCGAGGGAACCAGTTTCTCCCTGTGTCACTTCACCCTGGCGTTCAGCCACCAGAGGGGGCACAGACCAGAGTGAAATAAATTCTGCCAGCTGCCTAGCTGGCTTGTCCAGCTAGGAGTACCATAGCCATCCTCGCTGGGAGGTGGGAATAGAGCTTCATTTCCCTCTTAATGAGTGACTAAGTAGTTCACTAGCAGCTATGGTTATGTGGTCCCCAGTGAAAGCAAAGACAAGGCCTTCAAAGTTTCTAAAAGGGGCAGGAGAAGGGGCTGTAAAATCTGACCTGAAAACATAACAGTGGTTTTCCTTAGTGCCGTGTCCCATGAACACTTTACTTTCTCTACGATGTAATTGATTTTTATCCAAATATAGACTGGGGCTTTTGGAAAGAGAAATCAGGTTGTTGAGATTGACCATTAGACACAAAGTTTGTACATCGTATTGAAAAAAAAAAAAACAACCAAAGACGTGTTTTTGACACAGTAAAATACATTCCCTCTATGCTCATTGTAATTCACTTTATAGTGACTTGCTTAATAGCATAACATATATCATTTATATTGCTATCCTTCATGCTTTTAAACTGTAATATCCTTTCCTCAATGACTACTTGTCAATTTCACTGATCTAGATTTGATTTCATAAATTAACTAGGCCAATTAAGTAGAGAGTTATCATTAGAATAAGAAGTGGAAGCAAATAAATATTAATCTTCTGTCTCCGAATGTCGGTATTCCAATACAACTTTGATCATACTTGAACACTACTTAATGGAAGAAATATACCCCTCCTTTGTCAATTCAGTATTACTCAATTTAAACATTTATGAGCATCTTTCATTCATTTTCTCATTCCGAATCCATCTTTCTTTGGGGCGGTTACATTTTTATTCTGTTAATATAAAAGTGGGAAATGAGCAAATACCAGAACTTGATTAGTTAAGGATTCTGATCTTGCCTGTTTGCTTGACTTTTCCTTCTTCTGGTCCCTTTGCCTGTGGGATGTTTATTTCAGAGACACAGGAACCACATCATATATAGAGAGAACAGTAGTTTGTCTACTCTACTTCTGTGTATCACTCGGGTCATTTCGTCCCCCTTCACAGACTTTTGGAAACCACATGGAGATGAAGTGCTTGACAGAGAATAACATTTTAAATGCAGCCTCTTTCAAAGAGTGTTTCTTTTGAAAAGCTTAGAGTCAGAGATTTTTTTTTTCTTCATCTCTCATTTAAATGATTCTTCTTATACTATCAGCACAAATCTCGCTTTGTCTTCCTTGGAGATGGAAAAGAGTTTGTCAATAGCTTTTTCATAAAAATGCCCAAATGCAATTATAAAATCACCCTGTAGTCTTTTGTTTGCCTCTGCATTTATTAACATTAACTTCTTTCTCTTCTTTTTTTCTAGATCCTCCTCACAACCTTTCATCTTTGGGGGAGGGTGGGAGAGGTTGTTCCTCTTGGAACCCTATTAATTTCTCCCTCCTCAATGATAGAAACTTTAGATTGCTGTGGTAAAGGCACATCTTCCTGGGTTGTCTGTGAAAACATCCCAAGAGGACATAATACGGGGATCCGTGGGAAAAATCACCCGGGGATTCCCGTTGTTGTGTTAACTCTGCTCTCACTGGGCATCTGTAACCCTGAATAGGGGTGACTTAATCATGTGCCACACACACAACACATAGCACACACAAGGTCACATCAGTAGCTTATGGGACATTCGGGGCACCACGAGGGAGGATAAGACTGGATCTACATTGGCCTGCTTGTTCAGATTAAACATTTTGCATCTAGAAGCTGGCAAATCAGAGCTCCTCTCTCTCTCTCCAAGTTCACTTACCCCTCGCAGCCCTTCAAGCCTCAGTAGTTTTACCATAGTAATAATTTTTCACTAAGAATTTTAAACAAGACTTTGCCATTGGACATCCTTTGAAAGAGTTAGCTTTGCCTCACTATTTTTTGTAACTTGCCAAATCACAAATAAAAGGGTCTGTGTCCTCTAACGCTTCTTCTCTGGTCATTATCTTGGAAAATATGCAGAGTCTGGTCCAAGTAGAGTGCTCCCCAAACCTTGCTGTTACTTTGAGAATAGTTTTAATGAGGCTTGCAGCCGAGCCAAGCTCTCCTGTTGGGTTATTATTTGGGCATGTGGAAGCCCTAGTGATTGATCCGTGTGGGGGAACTGGCAACATTCGCATGCCCTCTGGGTAGAGACAGAGCCTCCAGCAGGAAAAATTAGGGAAAGAGAAAAAAAAGGAGAGGAAATGTTTATCACCCATCTCCTAGCATTTTATGGCAGTGTTACGGTGAACTGGGAGATGGATGTGTATATTCATGGATTTTGCACCACTTTAAGCACTAATAACATTAAATCAACCTTAATACTTCATGCCAAATGTGCTCTAAAAGAGGGAATAATGGGAATTTTTGTTGACTTTAGTAAAGCATCAAAAGTTACACTGGAAACGCATAAAATGCTACAATGCAGAGGTCACAATTATGCTAATATCATGATAATGTAAAATATTAAGTCACCAAAATGACAGGATTTACAACCAGCTATCCTCAGTCCCCAGAAACCTTAGCGATAAGCTTATGGTAAACACAACAGCCTGTCCTCCCAAGGAGTCTGATTACAAATTTAAATATGTATATGATTAGAACTCTGCCAGTCTCCCACCCCTAGAGACAGATGAAGTAAAATTTGATTTATATCATACCTGAAATCTATTGTGTGGAGGGCACTCGGTTTTGCAGAACCGCTACCAGGTCTGATGAATTTTGTGTTTAGCAGGTTGCTTGTGGGAAAAACAGGGACTGCTATTAATGATGGTGAAGAGCCCTGTAATCTCCTGAACCAAGACTTAAACATTGATACAGAATAGTCAAATATTTGAAAATAGAATGCTGATGACGCTTGTGTTACTGTCTTTTGTTGTTGTTGTTGTTGTTAATATCCTGGTTTTCATGCTGAGGTCCAGGATTGAAAAGCCTTTACCCTGAGCCTTAATCTCATGGCCTTCAATTTACCTTTAGCTCTGTGGCCCTTCGATCACATTAAAGTCTCTCCTTTCATGGAGTTCTTGGGATGCACTCACTTTATCAGTGGTCATAGTTATCAAATAGGGTAGAGCCCTCATGGCTCTGCAGCTTTCCTAATGCTTCTCAATTCTGGCCAAATAATACTGACTTCTATTTGATGGAACAAAGGTCATTATAGCAATAAAAGGCAAAGGAAAATAATACGCATGCAATGCAAGTACACTGTTATTATAAACCGATGCTCTGTAGGAATTCTTTGTGCTGAGGTCCTCATTTCAGCTAATTTCGTTAGGCCCACTGAAGTCTGTAAATGCCTGTTCATAAGGGGTATGCCTTTCCTTTTCAGTGTTAAATGCGTGCAGGTTGCCTGAACTGATGCTTCTATCTCACTCTGGCAAGGGTAATGAACATATATGCTTTATAGTCACGTATATATCAATTATTGTTTTTAAGTATACTAGACATCATATATATATATGTAAGTACTATCACTAATTAGTCTGTACCAGCAGAATAGGGACCAGCCTCACCCCCAAATGGTGAGGCTGTCAGCTGGAATAAAAGGCACTGCTCACCTAGATGCTTAGCCAGGCCACCCCGTTAGCCGCCTGTCACTCTGTCACATCATTAGTGATAATGTTATCGATGACAATAAAATAAAAGAAGTTGCCCCCAAAGGAATTCCTATTTGTGTGCTGTTAACAAGAGCTCTAAAGCCATGTTTTTTAAGTGCAGCTTGCATTCCCCAGAGGGTACAGCAAAGTTCTTAGAGGAGTTGGCAGCGTCAAAAGAACACTGAAACTCTACGGGCGCTTTTCCTCGGTCAATCCCTCCATCTTAGCAAGAGCCAATCAATATTTCTTGATCTCCAATTTTGCGCAAAACTCTGCTTGTGTGCTTAACCCTTCTGGCAATCCCCTTCTTGGCCAGTTCCCTCTTTCTGGGACAAAAGGAATGTGCTTTTCCTCTTAACAGGATGGAACTTCTGAACATATGTATTTACTTCAATTCCCGAAACATTGGTTGGGGTCAGAGGGTTCTATCACATATGTGTATGTAGAGTATGGGAGAGATATTTCCAACATTATCAAAATTATATTTGTTTCTAAATAAGTGGTATTGTTTTCCCCCCTCTCTCAGGAGGTTTGAGTTGGCTCTCTTCCCAAACCAACCTTTTGGATAATAAATTCCTTTTGAAAAGAAGCACGAAACCCTTTTGATGTTATAAATAGTATATGTGGTAGAAGAGAAAGGATCATGTAATTGTAATGCAAAGCCTGAGAGAGGTCTCTGGAATAAAATCGGTCTTCTTCCTCAAAGTTAGTAACATATCAGGAGTTTATATTAGAAGACATATTTTTAATAAGCATCATCAGTTGTTCTCTGCCTACTGGCCTCTAGTATAGCCTAGGTGGATTTGGTGATATAGAGATACACATCCACAACTACAGCTCCAAAAGAAACTCAGAGGATTCAGCAGTCTACTGCCTTTGTGGGCCTTTAGACAGTCCTCTTTAAGGCAAATGATAGTCTGGGGTTTGTTCAGAAAAAGGAGAGGATTTTGCTCCTGCCTGGAGTTCCTTAAGAACTCCATGGCAGTTAATTCATTTTCGTTCTCTTTCATCACCTCTTCCTCTCGCCCTCTCCTCCTGCCATTTTCTCTCCCTTCCTCCTTTTCCTCTTCCTCCCTCTCAGCTGTCCCTATGCACATCCAAATGTACACCTTTAAAAAATTCACTTCTCAGGGTGCATGGGTAGTTCAGTCTATTAAGCATCCGACTCTTGATTGCAGCTCACTCAGGTCACGATCTCGCGGTTAGTGAGTTTAAGCCCCAGGTCATGATCTTGCGGGTCGGTGAATTCAAGCCCCATCTCGGGCTCTGCACTGACAGCATGGGGCCTGCTTGGGATTCTCTCTCCCTCCCCCCCTCCCTCTCTCTCTCTGCCCCTCACTCGCGTGCTCTCTCTCTCAAATAAATAAACAAAAAATTACACTTCTCAGGATGGCCTATTATCTTCCCCACTATTACCCTCTTTCCCCCAAGTTTTGTGCTTTGTTTTTGGAAGGCATTTTACAACTCTGAAGACATAAAACTCAGTCTGTCATGGTGGCAGTGGGGACCAACACATCCATAAATGTCACAGAGGTGTCAGCCCCTTACATCATAACTGCAGTTCATTTCTCTGCATTGACAGTGATGCTTCTACCAGGCAAGGATTAGAATGGGCATATTTCCAGATCTTAATTACATCAGGCATAAGGATGAGCAACAGCATTTTTCTTTGGGGGAGAGGAGGGGAGGAGGGGGAGCGAGGGAGGAGAGTAATGCTGAATTTGGCCATCTAGAGTCTCATGTGTCCCCGTTTATCAAGAGATAATAGGATTAAGCTAAGCTATGGGACTTCTCTGGCTAATGCTGCCTTCAGCAGGGGTCTAATAAGGATAGATATAATTGGGTAAATGACGAATAAGAATGAAAAAGTACAGAGTATAAGCACAATGCTTAGGAATAAATAATGACAAATTGGATTTTGTCCAATCTCTGCAGACTTGGTTAGAATCTGGCATCCCACACTGAATTATAAGGGGCAACATCTATCTTTCTTCTGGCCTAACTTGTCTCTGTTCATTGCAAATACCCGAAAGTATCCTCTCAAGTTTAACTGGGGTCTATCAGTACTGCTCATTTGAAATCAAGTAGGAAGTGTTAAGGAACGTTCAAATAGGGTTAAAGAAACAGAGTAAATTAAGTGCCTCAAAACAAATGTGACACAAATTAGAGTTTGTTTCTCTGACCCTTATCCATTTACGGAATTTACCCCATTAACAGCTAGAAATTTATTTTCACTTTCTTCACCTCTCTAAGAGGAAAGCAAACATATAACATAGCCCCAAAGGAGTAATTAATTAGATCATTTGCTGACATGGATTTGAATAGTTTATTTAAATACAATTCTGTTATTTATTTATTTTACAACATTATGCAGGAGGTTGAAACTCCTGTTCTAATTTGCACTTAGCAAGCATCTCTGAAAAAATATCACAGTGAAGGAAATAAACAGAGAACCAGTGATCAAAGGGCCACATTCAGAAATGCATAAAAGAATTTCACCAGGATGAGTGTTTCAGTGATTAAAAAATAAGGGATTGGTTGAGTTGAGGGGCGGAGGGGAGATAACAAGACTGTTTGTTTTGTATTCCCGTGGGCATACTTTAACAAATATAATGAGTTCATTGATAAGCTGCTCTATAAAATGGTGAGGGAAATTTTAAAAGTAAAAGGTGCCAATGTAGGTAAGAACGGTATAATGAATATGCAGATTATCACAACAAAATGAAGACTGCTTTTGAAAATAGATAGTGAAAAATTCATGAACCCAGAAGCATGTTTTTTTAAAAAAATAACTGTGCAACCTCACAAATAAAAGTTGTAAATTTTCCCAGAAAAATGAAAGCTTCTTCCAGTTTAATTTCAAAAGCTGGGAGTGAAAGTAGGAAATTAGTTCACCAAAGATGAATATTGAGTCTATTCTAAAATTAGGTAAGGTGTGGGGGGAGAAAACACATGAGATGTTAGGATACTCACATTCGGTCCCTTTAGATAAGTAAATGGCCTTATGAATGCTTGTGGGTATGATTTAAATGTTTTCATTCAGTGGGCATTTAGGGGAATCCCTGACTAGGCCACTATATATGCACCTTTATTCCGCCAGCCTATGGGGTTATGATACTCTGGACACTTCGAGGCTAGAACTCCGAAGAATTCCTCCCCCATGCTGTTACCCCATAGAGAGTTTAAAGATGAGCACAATTGAAGAACAATGGAAATACTGAGATGACATTTCCAAAAGGGAGTGGATAGTACATATACTTGCAAAATCATAATTTGAAGAGATCTGACGCACAGAGAACATTCCACCTGCCCCTCGCTTCGAAGCCTCCTTTCCCTTCTCTTCTACCTCGAGCTCTTCATCCACGTGTCTCTCTCCCGGCCCCTTGTTCCCTGCAGACCCCTCGTCACTCATGCCTCTCACACTGTCTCCCCTTTACTCTCTCCACTTTGTCTCAGCACTTTGTCTTCCCTCCGTTTTCTGTTTCTCGTGCTCAGTTGGAACTAAAGAATTGTTCTGGTATTAGTTGAAAAGTTTTAAATACAACAATTACGTAATGAAATTAAAACGTTTTCACAAATATGTGTATCATGGGGCACCTGTGTGGCTTGGTTGGTTAAACATCCAGCTTCGGCTCAGGTCATGATCTCACAGTTCATGGGTTCAAGTCCCGCCTCAGGCTCTCTGCTGACAGCTCGGAGCCTGGAGCCTGCTTGGGATTCTGTGTCTCCCTCTCTCTTTGCCCCTCCCCTGTTCACACTCTGTCTCTGTCTTTCAAAAATAAACAAATGTTAAGAAAAATTAAAAAAATAAATATGCATATCATTTTAAAAGAAAGTGGTCACACATTCTTTATTTTTTAAGGAAAAAATACAGGGCGAGGTGAAAACACTTGTTTTGTGATCTAGTTGTGGAAGGCAAAGGAGGACCTAAGACAGAGAAATTTGCCCTGTAAGGGTATTTGTTAACTATAGGGGCTTGCTTTTATATTTTAATAACAACAAGTTGGTGGATAAATGACCAATCTTGGCTAAAATAGAATATTAAACTATGCAAATTTTATGAAGCTTTGGTATAATTTAGAAACAAGTGAACAGGGATTCCTGGGTGGCCCGTCAGTTGAGTATCTGACTCTTGGTTTTGGCTCAGGTCATGATCTCACAGTTTCATAGGGTTGAGCCCTACGTTGGGCTCTGTGCTGACAGTGCAGAACCTGCTTGGGATTCTCTCTCCCTCTATCTCTGGCTCTCTCCTGCTCACACTGTCTCCATCTCGCTCTCAGAAAGAGAGAGAGAGAGAGAGAGAGAAAGAAAGAAGAAAGAAAGAAGGAAAGAAAGAAAGAAAAGGGAGGAAGGGAGGAAGGAAGAAAGAAAGGGAGAAAGAGAAAGAATGGAAGAGGTGAACAGAGCGAAAGAACCACTGACTTCAGCTGACCTCTCCCACAGCGTAGTGAATGAGCAGGGACCTGGGTTTCATCAAGTTCTAAAGGCGAAGTCAGTGAGACTCACACCAGCACACAGAATGCCCTCCACACAGCAGACACTTAACCTAATGGTAAATGATGAGGGCTCATGGTATCAGGTGAACATGCATGCCACAGGGCTTAAGTAGCTTCTACAGGATTATGAAACTGCTAGTGGGAACTGGTTGTCACCTCACATGCTTCCCTGTCACCAAGCCACCAAATGAACCAAGTGCCTGTCTTGAACAGCTTCCCCCCTATGTGAATATGTTCCTCTTCTCCATCAAAAGTCAGCTGTGACTGACCTCCTCCTACATGGTGACAGCTTTGCAAGCATATTCCTACCAGAAATGCTTCCCCCATGGCTTTCCCCCAATAGTTAGCCCTTTAATAAGGTTGCATGTTTCTATAGCTTTATACATGCTTCCAGATTCCACTAAGGAATTCCATGGTAGATGTTCATTCAGTAAATATCTATTAAATGCCTACTGTATGCCAGGTACTGTTTCTAGTTTCTAGAGGTGCAGGGATGAACACAACAAACAGGTTCTGCCTTCATGGAACTTACATTTTGGTAAGGGGTGTTAGACATCAAATAAAATAAATAAGGGGGGGCACCTGGGTGGCTCGGCTGGTTAAGCATCCAACTCTTGATTTTGGCTCAGTTCATGATCTCAGTTTGTGAGTTCGAGCCCCATGTTGGGCTCTGCGCTTGGGGTTCTCTGTCTCCCTCTCTCTCTGCCCCTTCCCTTCTCTCTCTTCTCTCTCTCTCTCTCTCTCTCTCTCTCTCTCTCTGAGAAAATAAATAAAGGGATCATATGGTATGTTGGACGGCAATAAATTCTATGGAGAAAAATAAAGTAAGGAAGGAATATGGGAAAGTGGATGGCCTGGTTACAGCTATGATTAGTGACGGAGGTAAGGAAAAGTGAGAAGTGGTTAATACACACTGGGGAGCAGTGGGGCATCATCGTCTCTTCCCACAGACTAGATTAGTGTCTGGCCCACAGTCAGTAGTCACTAAATATTTGGTGAACAAATGGCAATCTATATTTGCCTGGTCCCTTCTCCTCCTTTGGAACATTACCTCATGGAAAGCAGGAGGTACTGATTGATTCTCTTCTTCCTATGGTGTCTTTTACAGAATTTGACTGACAAGAAACACTGGATGGTGGCCAAACGCCTGACCTAAAGATAAAGATAACCCATAAGGCTGTGTAAGAATGATAACATAGGCCTAGGGGATCCTCACACAAATGCTCTTATAAAAATTAATTTCACTCACTTATGAATATGTGTGGGGAAATGGGTAATACTTAGGGGATTTGGATTTCAAAGCCGTCACCCAGATCACTCTCACCTTTTCCCTGGGTTAAACTACCTGGTCAGTAAACCATTGTTAGTGGAAGGGGACACCATTAGCAAAATAGTTTAGACCGATGAAAAGAGCCTCACTCCAGAGATCTTTACTGAACTGCTGGCCTGGTATATGGCTGTCATTGAGAGAAATAAATGCAGTCCAGGACTGTTAAATTGTAGAGCAGAACACATCAAGGCAAGAGACATTTTGCCTACATTGGACCACTCGCAGACTTCATTTCATCGATGCCCTGATGGAGCACAGGGGGAAAAACTAACTCCATTCACCTGGAGTGTGCATGATCTTTATTAAAAGGACATAACTGTTTAATATAAGATTGGAAACTCTGCTTTTGGTAAACAGAACTGATTCATTTATAGGGTTAGTAAATAATTCCGTTGGAGAGGCAAATAATTATAAATGTGCAACTGTAAAATAAAATCCAGAGATTCAGGCCAGTTCTCTCATGGATAGACAGCTTTTCCTTGCCGGGATGGTAATAAGAATCTCTTAGGATTCCTCATGTGCTTAGCCCTCATCTTTGAGTAAAATTCTGCAGCATTCCAAATTATCACCAAGAATCCATCTTCCTGAAGATGAGACACCAGGAGCAACAGAGATTGGCTAAACAGGAGATGTTTTGAATGAAATGCATAGTTTAATCACATTCTACTTTCAGAAAACTACTTCATTTAAGTCGGTGCTTGCCTGGGGTAATAATTTATGCTCCACACTTGAGTAATCACCAGGAAGATTGCTCGGAACCCATCCCATCACAAACATAGCCACCGATATTCATGGCCTAAAGTAAACTTGTGAAAACTTTCGATCTACATAATCTCAGCAAAATTCAGACCTCTGATTTGTCAGTCTCCCCCCCACCAACCCTTCACCATTTTGAGATGCGGTAATTGTGTTTTTTATGCTTTATATTAGCATGTGGAAGTGAAGTTTGTTTTCTTTTCTCCTAATGAACAAATTTTTAAAGGTAGTACTTTTGAAAGTTAGAGATGCTCAATTTTCTAAATTTGTTTTTTCACATGAAAATTGAAATCTATGGTAGGTCAACACAGATCATTTCTTTTTCAGTTTGAATTTTCTCACACAATCTTCTCAGCCTTGGGTCTCTCCATACTAGAATTTCTCTAAAGCCATAAAGCACACTTGGATTTCCCTTTGTTCTCAACTCTGTTTTTTCTGCCCCCGGGAGGGTCGTCACGTGTGGGCATTCAGGTTGTGTACTGAACCTAAGGAGTCCTAGTGGATGAGTGCTGGTGGCAGCCTATGTGTCCTGTGTTCTGTTTATAAGCAGGGAATGGTGTCAAGCAGGACGCTGGTATGGGCAGCTGGAACAGAGGCCTCATTTGGGCTCTGGAAAGCAACCCCAGGCAGAGCAACCAGACCTCACTGTACGGTTCTCCAAGTCATACAACATATAATAATGTTAACATCTTTTGCTTGAGTGAGGAACATACTTTTCTAATTCTCACAAAAGGCATGTATAACCCGACTGCTGCTCTGGTATAGATGCAATTCATGGAGGAAAATAGAAGTTGAATGGTTTCCCATTGTCCTCAAATTCTTCCTTGGGAAACTGTCCCTTCCTCCCAGCATCCTTCAGCTTTGTCTTAATTTTTCCTCACCTAACTAACCCCCAAGCATGCCTTACTCTCTTCGTTACCACTATGCTGCCACTAAGACTTGCAGAAAGTGCTGTTACTAAATTACCACAGAAGCTAACATGGTGTCATCAGATAGGTAGTCCCGTCACTTATTTAAGCAGTGGCAGTGCTGGGCTAACAGCAAGGAGACTGAATTTGGTTATAATGCGAGGCTCTTGATTCCCTAAACCTCACTGCGCTGCTGTGCCCATTCTGTAATATAAAGGGAAAATAATTGTCTCTCAGGTTTTCCGTTCTGAATCTCTCAGGTAGTCTTGCTTGACTACACGTTGTAAGTGGACTAGTCAACCAACTCGGTCAGAGTACATTCTCGCAGCCCATACGCCTGTGTCCCAGCATGCTCAGAAGCCCGGCAGATTTTCAGCAGACGTGGCTCCTACTCCGATGGGCCTCTAGATTCTCACGTTTACAGTATAATTTTTCTTCACCTAACCTTTAAACTTTCAAGGTATTAGTTACCTCATCAATCCAGACCAAACTCAGACATTTCACTAAAAGGAATAGAGACAAAAAATATCACTTTCCTGATACTGTTCAGCAATTTTCAAGCTACTTTGGCCTCCTATTGGGAGGCTTCATGCTTGGTTTGTTTATGCTCTCAGATGAATCCTCAGTGTGCTTTGAGGTGTTTATTCCAGTGGTTAAATTTGAAGAGGTGAAGAAAAGTCAAACTCTCCCCAATATTACCTAGGAGGAGTCTAAAATAATTGGTACACATTGAAAAATATCTTACATCTGAGGAAGGAGGAGAAGGTTCCATTTGTTCATTACAGCAGAATTTTCTAGAATTCTGGGCCAAAGAAACTATAGAATAAATTTACCTCCCCCACCCCACCATCAATTGTAAGGGTGCTGATTTTTTTCTTAGTGTGCATAACATATATTATTTTTTAATATAATTGCCCGCTTGAATTTTTGTTTCATATTTCTTCATTCCCTTAACCCAGTCCCAGACATAATAGTTAAAATTAGTGGATCATCTTTCTGAAATTATACATTTTAATTATGATTATTTGATAAGCATTTCAGACATACTCACTCATATATCACATAAAATCAGAAATAAGTATGTATATCAATAGCAGTTTAATCCCAAATGGAGGCTTTATTTAAACTATCAAGGACTTGATTACAGGAGCTTCGAGATTAGAAATGAGATTTACAAGTGGCTAGAGGGAAATATTAAAATATCTTTGCTAGAGCAAATTATAGTCATTTTTTAAAAGACTTAAAGTATGAGTGAACTGAGAATTTCATCTAAGATATCCTATTACCAAATTACACTTTTTTTTGTCATCACCTCTTTGGCTATTTAGAAAACAGCTTGACCAGAAGCAAGGAACATCTATTTTGCATTTTACAGCTAGCAAAGCAAGCCTTCTGTGGAAAACATGAGTGCTAAGTAATTTCCTGTTTAAAATTCCACATTAAACTTGGTGGGGAGGAACTTGTACTAAAAGAACCGAAGAAGTTTAGTTTCTAAATATCTTTAGCTTCAGAACAATGCTTCTGAGTTAGCCGTGGAGTATTGAATAGTAATCTCTGATACAGTGGCATTTATCTTTCATACTTAATTATGTCCACATCATCTGTTCCTAGTACCACTCTGATGGCACTTCCCACAAATCAGGCTGTGTCCTTAAACTGCCCAGCATGCTCCTAAGTTACTGAAGGTCTTCGTACTTGACATTTCTACTTTGTGGAATCCCCTTTTCTGGAAAGCTATATATCTGGTACCTTTACTTCGTACAGGTCTCTGTTCAAATGTCCTATCATCAAAGATCCTTCCTAATTACCCCAAAACAAAGGAGTTTCCTGTATTCCCAGAATTTTCCATCACCTGTTTGCTACTTTGATTTCCATTGGCCTGTGACAGATTACATAATTATTTGACTTTTGATGTTTGTTAATTGTCCTTCTCTCTCCAATGAGATCTGAGGCTAAGCTGTTCTCCTGTATTGTTGTATCTCCTGGGTCTGCAAGTATATGTTTGTTGAGTGAATGGATTTGGTTCCAAAGGTAATATATTTATTAAGCATTCACTATATATAAGACACTGTTAAGTGATACAGGAGTTTTGAAGCTGAGTTTTTCAGGTTACCCAGGAGAAAGAACAATAATTCAAACACAAAGGAAAACCAGAAAAATAGCACAAGAAGGGTCCAGTCCAGGTGCCATGTGTATCAGAGAAGAGAGAACGTGGATGTAGTTGAGGTGGCCACTAATGGAAGAAGGCAGCGCTTCCGGAGGAACCGTGACAGCTGGGCAGGAAGAGCTTTTGCTGGCTGAGGTAACAAAGGAGGATATTTCAGGGGTGAACAAATTTAAGCCAAACAGAGAAATAAGAATGTTATGTCTAGGAAGTAACATTTGAGTGAGGCTTGGCCTGCATGTGGAGTAGCGGGTTAGACGGTGGTGAAAAAGAGACTGGGACTCTCTTGTGTCGGTGCCCCCTGTCAGTGTGGAGAGTGAAAAATTATTACGCAGTGAGGCAGTGGAGATCTCTGAGGAGACATGTGATAGGAGCTGGGCTTCCAGAATATTAACCTGGCAGTCATGTTGTGGTGGATCAGAGGAGAAAGAATAAAGCCCAATTAAGAGCGGTTGCTATTTCTTAGAGCAGAGAGGCTGCGGCCTGGAAAGGAGGAGGTGGTAATAGCCACAAGAACTTGGAAAAGTAAGGGATGGGAGGGAGTTCACAAGAAAGTGATGGCTTCTAGCTTGCATAGATGGGAGGGTTGTGTTGCTATTATAACTTTGTTGCAAGTATGATCTCATAGGAAAATAAGAAGGAAGTCCTCATTTGGAGTGTGAGATGGTCCATTTATGTAGGGACGGTGAGATTAAGATACCCCAAGATCTCTGGGGCTATCGAGGCATTTTAAAGTATGAGCCAAGCCCTGTAGACAGGGTAGAAGCTAGAGGTGCGGACTGAGATGTCAAGTGCATGGAGGGAGGCTAGTGAGATAGTCAGGGGGCTGCCATAGCTAATAAGGAAGCAGTAGAGAAACCAAGGAGACCCCACTAGAGAGGAAGGTGTGGAGGCAAAAAGAGAAGATCTCCAGAGAACTAGACAGGGGTCAAGGAGGGAGCTGCAAAGAAGAAACCCGATCATGGGTAGAAAAGGTATGCATGGTCAAGAGACTCAGTGCTACCAAGATGGTGAAAAAGATGAAAAGCAAGAAAACCAGTCCCGGAATTTAAGTTTAATTTTGTTGGTCACCAGTTGCAGAACAGTAGGTATCTAGAATGGGGGGGGGGGGGAGTAAATGCAAAGCATAAGCATTTAAGGAGAAAATAGATGAAAACAAGTGGAAATATAAAATACAGGTCATTTTTTCATGAAACGTTTAAAGAACAGAGAAAAATAAAATGGCACTAGAACAGAAGAAATACTATTTTTTGACTAGAGTTGAGAAGCATATCTATCACTAGATCCAAAACAATCAGGAATCTGTTACAAAAAGCCCTTCCATTTTATTTCACCAATAATCTTTGGAAAGTGGTAGGATGAGGATTGTATCTGCCTTTGAAAGACGAGAGCCGGGATGCTAGGCAGGATTCATTTATTTGGCATGCCATGTCCGGTGTCTGCTGCATACCAGGCACCACGCTAACTGGTGGTGATTCAGTGCCAAACAAGAAATCATCTCTGTCCTGACTGGGCTTACGTTCTAGGAGAAGCAGATAACACATACACCTGTGTGTGCACACATGCACACAACAAAGTGATATGCTGTGTCAGTGCTAGCTAGGAAGGTAAGAAGGGGCTGAGATAGGGGCTCAAAAGGGAAAACTTCTCTAGATAAGGTTACCTCCTCTGCAAAAATGACATTTATGTAGAGAACTGAAGGGTTAGAAGGCACAGAAAACACCAGGGTAGGGAAAGTGGATTGTAAGAGAGAAAACAGCACAAAAAATAGCCTCAAGGTAAAGAGATAGCTGAAGGTTGGGGAAACTGAAGGGAAATGAACATGACTGTAGGCAAGTGGACAAGCAAGGTGGTGGCCCAAGATACATTTAGAGAAGGAGGGGGATCACTAAGGGCTTTACTGGGCCAACATGTCTTTGGGTTTTATGTTAAGCATGACGTAGAGCCCTGAAAGTGTACTAAAGTAGGGCAGCGCTCTCCAGTTTATGTTTTAGGAACATCATTCTTTTGTTTGCCATGAGAGCTGGTTACACAGGAGAAAGGGGTGAGGGGAGTACAAAGAAAGGGGTTAGGAGGCTCTTGTGGGCATCCCCAAGAGAGAAAATGGTGAGCGGAAGTAGGGCAGGGCAGCGGGCATAGTAAAAAGAGAAATGTTTCAAGATGAACTTGACAAGTAAGATTAATACTAGTTGTTGGTCATTTGCCTATTTGGGAGGGCAAGAGAAGAGAGCTGAAACTGGCTTCTAACCTTGAATTACTGGGCAAACGGTGGTTCTATTCACTACGTGGGGGAGGAAGAGAAGGAGGAGGGCAGCTTTGCAGTTACAGAGGTCCAAAAGGCCATGTGACAGCCACTTTGAGAGAGTTTGGTCTGTCTCCTTACAAAACTAAACATACCCGTACCAAACAATCCAGACATCACACTCATTAGTATTTACCCAAATGAAATGAAAGATTATGTTCACACAAAAACCTTCCTAGGGATGTTTATTCATAATTGCCCAAACCTGGAAGCAACCAAGGTGATCTTCAGTAGGTGAATGGATAAATAAAGCTGTGGTACATCCAGACAATAGAATATTATTTAGGACCAAAAAGAAATGACCTGTGAAGCTATGACAAGACATGGAGGAGTCTTTTTTTTTTTTTTAATTTTTTTTTTCAACGTTTATTTATCTTTGGGACAGAGAGAGACAGAGCATGAACGCGGGAGGGACAGAGAGAGAGGGAGACACAGAATCGGAAACAGGCTCCAGGCTCTGAGCCATCAGCCCAGAGCCCGACTCGGGGCTCGATCTCACGGACCGCGAGATCGTGACCTGGCTGAAGTCGGACGCTTAACCGACTGCGCCACCCAGGCGCCCCTGGAGGAGTCTTAAATGCATATTATTAGTGGAAGAAGCCAACTTGAGAAGGCTACATTGCTTTGATTCCAACTATGTGACTTTCTAGAAAAAACAAAACTGCAGAGACAATAAAAAGATCAGTGGTGCCAGTGGTTGAGGTGGTGGGAGTAAAGATGCATCGGTGGAACACAGGATTTTTAAGGCAGTGGAAATAATCCACATGACACTATCATGGGAGATACATGACATTCTACATTTGTCTTATGCAATATACAAAACCAAGAGTGAGCCCTGAGGTAAGCCATGGGCTTTGGGTGATTATGATGTCAGTGTATCAGTTAAAACAAATGACCCACTCTGGTGAGGGATACTGATGGGAGACGCTACACACATATGGGGACAGGGAACATATGGGAAACATCCATCCTTTCCTCTCCATTTTTGGGGAACCTAAAATTTGTTCTAAAAATAAAGTCTATTTTAGGGGCAGCTAGGTGGCTCAGTCATTTAACTTTTCAGCTGACTTTTCAGCTCAGGTCATGATCTCACAGTTTGTGAGTTCAAGTCTCGTGTCGGGCCCTGTGCTGACAGTTCAGAGCCTGGAGCCTGTTTTGGATTCTGTGTGTGTCTCTCTCTGTGCCCCTACCCAGCTTGCACCCTGTCTCTGTTTCTCTCAAAAATAAACATTTTAAAAAATAAATAAAAATAAAGTCTATTTTTAAAAAGGGCCTTTTGGAATATGTTAAGTCTGAGAGGACTTAAGACATCCAAATGCAGATATCAAAAAGGCAGTGAGATATTTGAGTCTGGAGATTAGAGGAACATTGTGGTCTGGAGAGATACATTTAAGAGAGACCCATGTCAAGAGGAGATTCAAAACCACGGAAATGGATGGGAACACCCAAGAGAGATGAGCAAAGGCACAGGACTGGGTCATGGTTTACTCCAATACTAGAGGCCACGGAGCGAAGAGTTTGGGTGGGACCTGAGGAGGAATTACGTTAGGAGGAAATCCAGGACTAGGATGATAATATATATCTCTTTTTTCTTAAAGTTTTTAAAAATGTTTATTTACTTTTGAGGTGCCTGGGTGGCTCAGTTGAGCGTCTGACTTTGGCTCAGGTCATGGTCTTGCAGTTTGTGAGTTCGAGCCCTGCATTGGGCTCTGTGCTGACAAACAGCTCAGAGCCTGGAGCCTGCTTCGGATTCTGTGTGTGTCTCTCTCTCTGTCTCCCCCTCCCCTGCTCATGCTCTGCTTCTCTCTCTCTCTCTCTCTCTCTCTCAAAAATAAATAAATAAATTTTTTAAAAAATAAGTAAAAAATGCTTATTTACTTTTCAGAGACAGAGCACGAGTGGGGTGGGGCAGAGAGAGATAAGACACAGAATCTGAAGCAGGCTTCATGCTCTGGGTTGTCAGCACAGAGCCCGATGTGGCACTCGAACCCACAAACTGTGAGATCATGACCTGAGCTGACGTCAGACACTTAACCAACTGAGCCACCCAGGCACCCCAGATAATGTAGACCTCTTATTCCCAATTCAGAGTCCCTTGCTTAAAATCCCATCCCGTCATTTGCTTCATTACACAAATACACCTAAGAAGTAAATTATATGACTGTATCTTAAACTTTGCTCAGAATTCTGCCTGCCAACACTCACCTGAGCTTTTAGATTAGCAGTGCCCATTGTGTGGCTTGGAATATTATTGGATCACAGCCATGGGAAAACCTCAGAGGAGTGACCAATGCTCACATTGTCATTCTTTTTCTTTCTGTGTCGCTTGTCACACCCTCTCATCCCCCACCACATCACACACCGTCTGAAAGTCTCCATTTCCAAGCACAGTGTAGATCTGACACGAAGATGCTACACTGGTGCCTCCAGATTAGTCTCAGAGGGAGGCTGTTCAGTTCCTAGCAAATTCCTCAAAATCTGGCTTTAGAGACCAAGGCAGCTCAAAATGAACACATAGATCAGGTAAGAGATATTGATTTGTCAGATACATGAAAAAATATAGATGACATTTTCTTGAATGGGGTCATCACATGCCTAGAATTGCCTCAGGACTTTACGGGGTTTTACTAAACAGGGCTGTTTGTCCTATAGATGGGAATGTTTATTCCCTTTTTTGCCTGTATATTGGATGTCACCCTGGGCTGGAAAGCCAAGTGGAGAGCTTCCCTGCTGTCTCTCTGGCACAGTTGTAGGTGTGCCTGGAGCTGGCAGAACTGGAGGAATGTGTTGGGTTTTAGTTTACATTCCACCCATTGGTACTAGATGCGTTGGAGGACTGCTTTCCATATTGAGGCTCCGTATGAAAGTGTAAAACACCAGCATGTGCGGTAAGTGTGAATATGGGCAGTGATTTTGCTTGTTCTTTTAAAAGATGCTCATATTACAAAGCAGACAAGCTAAAAATTGCACCCATTCTGCCTGATCACTACAGTAGTAAGCTCTTAATCTGCTTCGAAGGTGACAGTATAACTGCTAAACGTGCCTTTCAATAGCGTTGTGATATTTCGTGTCAAGGAGAGTTTTTGTATAGTTGTCATATTACAGTACATTATTTTTGGGTGTACAAAATAACGGTTCGATACTTGTATACACTACAGAATGATCACAGTAAGTCTATTTTCCGCCACCATACACAGTTACAATTTTTTTTTCCTTATGATGAGAAACTTTCAGGATTTGTCCTCTTGGCAACTTTCAAGTATGCACTACAATATTATTGACTGAAGTCTCCATGCTGCATATTATGTCCCCATGAGTTATTTATTTTATAATTGAAAGTTTGTACCTCTTGGCCCCCTTCACATGTTTCTCCCAATCCCTCATTCCATTTTCTTCAGCAATCACCACTATGTTCTCTGTATTTATGAGGGGTTTTTTGGTGTTTTTGTTAATTTATTTTGTTTTTTAGATTCCACCTGTAAGTGAAATTGTATGGTATTTGTCTTTCTGTTTGACATGTTTCACTTAGCATAATATCCTTAAGCTGGTCCATCCATGTTGTTGCAAATGGTAAGATTTCCTTCTTTTTTATTGCTGAGTAGTATTCTCGTGTGTGTGTGTGTGTGTGTGTGTGTGTGTGTGTGTGTGTGTGTAGTGTGTGTGTGTCACATCTTACCCATTCATTCATTATGCTGTTTCCATATCTTGACTATTGTAAATGATGCTCCAATGAACATAGGGGTGCACATATTTTTTTCAAAGTAGTGTTTTCATTTTCTTTGGGTAAATACCTATTAGTGGAGTTGCAGGATCATGTGGTAGCTCTATTTTTAATTTTTTGAGGAGCCTCCATACTATTTTCCACAGTGGCTATACCAATTTACATTCCCACCAACAGTGTACAAGGGTTCTCTTTTCTCTGCCTCCTGGCCAACACTTGTTATTTCTTGTCTCACTGATAATTATCTATCTAACAGATACTGAGATGATATCTCATTATGATTTTGATTTGCATTCCTCTGATGATTACTGATGTTAAACATCTTTCAATGTGTCTGCTGGCCATCTGTCTGTCCTCTTTGAAAAATGTCTGCTCAAATCCTCAGCCCATTTTTTATCAGATTTTTTGGATTTTTGGATTTTTTGCTGTTGAGTTGGATAAGTTCTTTACATATTTTGGATATTAATACGTCAGATACATGATTTGAAAATATATTCTCCCATTTAGTAGATTGCCTTTTCATTTTATTGATAGTTTGCTTTGTGTGAAGAAGCTTTTTAATTTGATGCAGTCCCATTTGTTTATTTTTGGGTTTTTTGCTTTTGGAGTTAGGGCTAGAAAAAGCATTGCCAATACTGATATCAAGGAGCTCATCACCTATATTTTCTTCATGGACTTTTACAATTTTGGGTCTTACATTCAATTCTCAAATACATTTTGAGTTAATTTTTGTGCGTGTGTAACATAGTAGTCTAGTTTCATTCTTTTGCATGTGCCTGGTCAGCCTTCCCAGCACCATTTACAGAAGAGACTTTCTGCTTCCTTTGTCCTAATTTAATTGGCCTTATATGCATAGGTTTATGCCTGGGATCTTTTCTTTTCCAATACTCCTTGTGTCTGTTTTTATGTCAAAACCATCCAGTGTTGATGACTGTAGCTCTGTAATATAGTTTGAAATCAGAGAGTGTGATGATGCCTCTGCTTTGTTTTTCTTTCTCAAAATTGCTTTGACCATTTGGGGTCTTTTGTGATTCCATATAAATTTTAGAATTGTTTGTTTCACTTCTGTGAAAAATGTTGCTGGGATTTTGATAGTGGTAGAATAGGGTAGTAGATTTTAGGTATCATAAATAGGATAGTAGATAGTTCATTTTTAGTGTATGGAAATGCAACATATTTTTGTATATTGATTTTGTATCCTGCAGCTTCAGTGAATTTGTTTATTAGGTGTAACAGTTTTGGGGCAAAATCTTTAGAGGTTTTATATATATATAAAACCAGGTCATCTGCAAATAGTGACATTTTTACTTCTTCCTTTCCAATTTGGATGCCTCTACATTTGTACTTACCTCCCCCATGTTATATTTTTGTTGTCACATTTTATATCTTTATATTTTGTGTGTCCCATAAGTAATTTTTGTAGTCATTTATTACCTTTATATTTTAACCCTTATATTAGCCTTTATAAGTGATTACTCCACTACCTTTACATATATTTGCCTTTACAGATGAGATTTATACTTGTGTATGTTTTCTTTGTACTAGCTACTACCCTTCCTATTCAACTTAAAGTTCTTTAGTATATCTTATAAGGCCGGTTTAGTGGTGATGCTTTAACTTTTGCTTGTCTGGAAAACTCATTATTTCTCTTTCGATTTGGAATTATAAACCTTTCCAGGTTTATATTTGGATGTGTTTCACTTTCAGAAGGCCTACAAAGTTTCTGCTGCAAAATCTGTGAAAAGTCATATGGGGGATCACTTGTACATAAATTATTTTTCTCTTGCTTTTAAGATTCTTTAACTGTTGGCATTTTCATTATAATGTGTCTTGGTGAGGATTTCTTTGGGTTCATCTTATTTGAGTCTCTATGGGTTTCTGGAGTCTTGATGTCTGTTTCTTTCCTCAGATTAGAGAAGTTTTCAGCCATTATTTCCTCAAATAAACTTTCTGCCCCTTTCTCTTTCTCTCTCTGGGACCCTTATAATGTGAATGTTATTCCACTTGATGTTATCTTACAAGTCTCTTAAGCGATCTTTATTTTCTCCTTTTCTAAAAAATTTTTTTATTATTGTATTCTGTTTAGATGAGTTCACTGCCCTGTCTTCAAGCTCCGTAACCTTTTCTTCTGCTTCATTTGGTCAGATACTGAGCCCCTCTATGTAATTTTTAGTCAAGTCATTGTATTCTTTAGCTCTGTGACTTCTTTTTGGTATTTTTAAAAATATGTTCTGTCTCTTTGTTGAAATTCTGTGTTCATTCTTCTCAAGTTCAGTGAGCATGGGGGCGCCTGGGTGACTCAGTCAGTTAAGCGCCCTACTTCAGCTCAGGTCATGATCTCGCAGTTTGTGGGTTCGAGTCCCGCGTCGGGCTCTGTGCTAACAACTCAGAGCCTGCAGCCTGCTTCAGATTCGGTGTCTCCTCTTCTCTCTGCCCCTCCCATGCTCATGCTCTGTCTCTCTCTGTCTCTCAATAATAAATAAACATTGAAAAAGAATTTTTTTTAATAGAAAATAAAGTTCAGTGAGCATTATTATGGTCATTACTTTAAACCCTAAGTTACTTGTCTCTGTTTTTTTAAGGTTTTCTTCCTCAGGTTTTATCTTGCTCTTTCTTTTGGAACATATTCCTCTGTTGTCTCACTTTTACTTGACTCTTTGTGTTTACTTCTAGTTGTTAGATGAGCCAGCTACCTCTCCCCATCTTGAGAGAGTGATGTTGTGTCAGAGATTAACTTTGTAATTCAACCTTGCCCTAGCTCTTGATTGTCTCTCGAACATTTGTGATTGTCTAAGCAGCCTGATTTATTCTTTACAGGTGCCAGTGTTGAGGATGTGCCAAGACCTATCAGTATTCCAAAGGGAGGGATCTCAATCAGCACCTAATTTCAGGCTGACTGGAAGCCAGACCCTCAGGTCACAGCTTTTAAAGGATTCCAGTATAAATAGTCCTATGGGACCACAATTGTAAACCCTGTAGACCTCAGACCAGGAGATCTGGAGGTGTCTCCTGTGTGACATTTGCAAAAATCCAGGGCTCCAGATACGTGTATAAACTCCTTTCTGGAATGTCCTGGTGAACTGTTACAAGGCCTAGGAAGAACACCAAGAAAGTATCCCCCAGTCTCTGTTCCCTGAGATTACCTCTGAAGGCTCTAGATGTGGGGCAAACCTGAATCCTATCTCCTCAGACTGAAGCTCCAGACAAGTAAATAGGCCTTTTCATTGGAAGACGGGGAGTGTGTTTCAGTTTGCTGTCTGTACAGTGCCCTGGGGGTGGTATCCTGCCAAGAATTGTCTCTGTGATTATTACAGTTTCATGAGACTTTAGAAGGCAAAGCCCTCAAACCACCAGAACCAGGTGATAAAAGGAGAGTTTGTTGTCTGCATGCACCCACTGGCTTTAGCAAGGCAGCTGGAGAGTGCTGGGGTGGTGAGTGTATATTGGCTTTAACGGGGCAATGGGAGAGCACGAGAACCACACACACCCGCTAGCTTTAGCAGAGCAGCAAGAGAACACAGGGACAAGGCCACATTTGCTGGTTTTAGCCAGGCAACAGGAGACTATAGAAACCGTGAATGCCTGTCAGTGCTAGGAAGGCAAAGGGAAAGTGCAAAAGGGATGCCCACCAATGTCTTCATCCCAGAGAGTTCCAGAAGACCCCTACCCTTCTGGCAGAGGCTTTAAGATTAGCCAATGAATCTCCTTCACAAGTAGTCTAGGCACGTTTCAAACTGCTACTTTGGCCCTGGAGTGGGTGAGTCTGCACACAAACCCTTTAAGAACAGTATCTTGTTTTCCTTTAGCCCTTTGGGTCCCCAGGATGTAAACCCCATTGTTTTTCAAAGTACATATTTTGAGGACTCTCTGGTTCGAGTCCCAAGGGTTGGGGTGCCTGCTGTGTGGTACAAACTCCTCGCCCCTCAGGAAGAAGCTCCTGCTTTGTGAGATCATTGCACGGGTTGTAGGTCATTGCACAGGATTGGGCTTTTGGCAAGACAAATCTCTGCCTCTCCTACCCATCTCAGTGTGACCCTTTTCTCCTTTATTGTGGAAAAGCTGTTCAGCTGGTTTTCAGGTCTTTTTCAGAAGGAATTCTTCCAAATTAAGTGTAGATTCAGTGTACATGGGAGGGAGTGAATTCAGGATCTTTCTATGCTGTCATCTTGGGCACTCCCCACCCGAGCATTATGTTCTATTTCTCTTTCATAGGTGTTTGATGTGCATTAAAGAAGTGGTCTAGGATTGAATTTATTTGATTTTTAGTGGAATTAAATTTAAAATTAACAGACTGATTATGCATAACCTACATGCAATTTCTACTCTTTTGGAACAACTGTCTTATAGGACATGACCTCAGTCTTGATGCTAACACACAACAAACAGTAACTATGGTACTAAATACAGGAATATGCCCATATGAGAAGGAATTTTGATAGAATCCTGTAGCAAAGATTGATCTCACTGAAAGCAAAGACCATGTCGGTATAGAAAGTGTTATATCTTTTATTTAAAAAAATAAAACAGTAAAACCATTCAGTAAAACCATGCATTCCAATAGTGGAGAAAAAAATGCATCAGCAAAAGCCTTGCTAATAAAATATAACTTCTACTCCTTCACTTTAAAAGAATGCCCACTTATATTTTAATACTTAACAAATATGGTTCATGATTACTCAAATTGGTTGTGCTTAAATAAAACCTTTTATAACTCCTTATTAATTTTTTCTTTTAGTGGAAACACAATATTTTGTGCTACATCTTGGCAGATATGAATGTTGCTGTTTCAAGTGCAAGAAGGGTAACCTCCAGAACATATTATAAATTGGCTAGCCTCAGAATAGGGGAGATGATTAGATTGTCGAGTTTCCTGCTGAGCGGTACATGCTTGTTTTGTAATACTGTTTTATGAGTCAGAGATTCAAACAGAACATGTAGGTCCAATTCAATACCTCAGCATTGTTGATCTGCTTTTTATTGATTTTTCATCTGCTCAAATCTCAAGTTCTTGGTAGGTTTTGGGAATGTTGTAGCCAGAGGTTGCAGGGGGCGGGGGGGGGGGGCGGGAGAGGGCTGGAGGGGGGATAGTTTTAATTAGAAATGCATTGTTCTCACTGGAATATTGTGAGCTCTTTGGTTGCTCTTGGGTTTGGTTTTACCATATTCACAAAGTAGGATCTTTTCCATTACAGAAAAAAGTTCTCTTTTGTGGGCAAAGTCAGAGTAATAGGGGCTTATAGATTTTGTGTCTGAGCATCACTGACGACAGTGACTTACCCTGTATACGTTTGTTTCATGGACAGGTAAACAATCTCATATTAAATATGGAGACAGGTTGCCTATAAATTGTGAACCCATTATTTGCCTGATCAATTTTTCATAGCTCTTCTATTTTATATTACTAAATAATTACCTTATGACACTTGGAGAGAAAATTGCTAAACATTTTTATGCCATTTGAAATTACTGTCTAAAACCCAGTTATATTTCCTTTTTTTCCTTCCTTATCATTGCCTCTGTTAATTTTTCTTCAGTTTCCACTGAACAGTGTACAGTGACATTGTAAGTGGGTTGTACTTCCTCACATCAGTGCCTTGTTAATGCCGTTCATTAATCTAGAACCTTGAGCTTGTTCAGAGATGGTTAGATATTCCATATTTCCATGGAGTTTTGGGGAAGGGTGACAGCTTACTTACAGCTTCTGCAACCAGACCTCGTTGGTTGTCATGTCATTTTTAATACTGATAAAATGGAAGGGCATGCACGTGAACTTGGAGCCTTTGAAGGCAGGAAGAGAGGCCCAGTGGCACATGCACAACATACACAGTCATTCCGTCACCCTGCACTGTGCTGGAGCAAATCAAGTCTTTTTGTATTTGTTTACCTCCTTATTTGCTTTCTGCACCTGGCAGAGAATGAATTCATGTCCAGGAGCAAGTTCCCCTCCTAGAGAGACTCACATGCAGCTCCCGGTAGCAGCGCGAGGCCTGGCTACCCTAAAGTACATTTATTCTGGGAGCCCAGTCCGAGCTGACCCAAATAGCTGAACCCCTAGTCTACAGAGCGTAAATGCAATTCTTTTCTGTAACAGCATCTCCTTGTCTGCTCTACTTTTCTATCTTTTACCCTCAGAACAGATTCCTCAACCCTACCGTGAGTTCAAGCGTAAGACTCCAGCAACTTCAGGGGGGCGATGTTTTCTGGGACCTGGCAAAAAGTTAGTGGGAAAAATCCTCCAAAATTCAAATGAAAATTACCACAAATTGGAAAGCCATGTCTTTGATATTTCCAAAACCAGTCCTCTTGCTGCATTTACTTGAAGAGATAAACATTGAAAGGTGTTTACTGAGGGATTTAGGGATAAGACTGATTCAGCATTTCATTAGGGGTTAAGGGTAGAGCCAAGGTGTCTGGATCCCAGACTAGGCTATGCAAGTCCTCCGTGGGGCAAGACCATGCAAATTCTCTAGACGGTGTTGTCCGGTGGAATTTTCTGGATGATGGAACCTCTCTACTTGTACGGTATCATATACACTAGCCATCGGTGGCTATGGAATACTAGGAATGTAGCTCGTGCAACTAAAGGACTCCAGTTTACAAGTTTTCTTTCATTTTAATTGATTTAAGTAGCCAAATGTGGTGACTGGCTACCATAGTTGTACAGGTCTGACATCGTAAGTGCAAAATTTGTTAAACTTTCTTAAGTATGCTGAGTTATTCTTGTTCATCTTCAGAGGACAAACATGATAAACATACTTTTATTAGTAAGAATAATACTTTATTCTTCACTATGATACTTTATTCTTCTTAAACCCATAAGCATTGCTTGTGGGAGTAAATGGCTAAGCATATTAATCTATCAGACAAAAGCATTGCCAGTATTTACACATTTTACTATGTCTCGCTGAAAATGCATCTCGGTGTGTGCATGTGTGTTTTAATTCTCTCTGCAGAGATATGCACATATCCAAATGTATGGTTTGTGTAAACCAAATATCCAAGTTGTTGACCAAAAGTTTCTTCACCCAGCTTTATTGAAATTAGGTAAGCCATGTGTTGTGTGTTGCTATAACGGACTGGAAATAGGTCAGCTGGGCTGAAATTTGAGTTTTTCTTGGGGCTATGTCAAGAAAGTCCTATAATCAAAGTGCTATGCAAACATTCAGAGATGTTCACAGGCAAAGTGATAATCGTACTCGCTTAGGGATCTATGTTGCCTTCAATACAGATGTGTAACCCCATTAACATTAATAGGACTTACGCTCACGTATTGATGGAGAGTAAATCCCTAATTAGTAGTGAGAACTGTTATCACCCCCACTGTGATAATACCTCTGAAACATTTTAATGTCGCTGTGATAATAGGTGCATCTTTAATTTTTTTTTTTAAACAATGCGAAGGTTGGCATACAGTCAAGCATGAGATTTATATACCTGTAACTTTCACAGGTAAGTTTTTTCTTTTACTAATGGAGTCTGGCCCTGATTCTGGTATGAGCAGGTAGAGGAAGGGTTTCTTCTTTTTATTAACTTAGGAGGACGCGAATGTTTCTGTCATGCAAAGAGAGGAGGGGCTCATTCTTTTTCTTACCCGGGATGGTAATTATTCTACAAAGACTTGTGGAAGATTCCAGCGAAGGGCTAATATCTGAAGCAGTGGCCTTTCATCCCTTTTAGAATGTAATATGTAAATAGGATATTCATTGGACATGGTTTGGCTCCTCCTGGTAATGGAAGGGACAGGGATTGAGGCAGGGAGCTTCCTGTCCACAGCAACGTGTTATTGATGAGCTGGCATTTGCCCTGTGGCCCTCCCAGAGGATTGCTTACATCTATTACTCACACACATCGATTGGTTAATTTGATAATTCTATCACCAATCGGCTGGTGTCTGACCTTTCACCGTGGCAATGATGGCAGGCTCTTCATTTTTACATTGCAGACCAGTTAGATTGACCTTTTTGAGGAGAATGTCAAGGTATCCCTTGATCTTAACCTGTCACTGTATTTGTTAGAACCACCCTGTCCCTTAACCTTGATTTATGGTATTTCAGCACTCAGGATATATATTGTGTTTGTTTTAAAAATTCTTCCTAACATACGCTGATCTGAGGGAGGAGGCTTTACAATTAAAGTTACGTTCCTGCCACGTGAGTTTTGTGCTCAGAAACTGGCAGCGGCTGCTTGGGGTTTTGCTGTTTAGTTTAGTGTTGTTGTCATTGTTTTGTTTTGTTTTTTCATGTGACATGTCATTTTGTCAGAAACTGTGACATGTCAGAAACTTCTCATAATTATTTTGGTGGCAAATTGAAATGCAAGGCTGATTTTTGTGGTGTTTCCTGAACTTGTTTTCTCCTGTCCCCTCACAAATTGATGAGGCTGGTAAAACCTCTTTGAATGCTTTCCCCAAATCAGTGGAACGTATTGTGATAAAGTTCTTTTGGTGCTCAGAGTTTTCTTTCTTTTTTTTTTTTTCATGTTCCTAATTTATACTCTTGCCAGAGGGGAGAAATTGTCTTGTCTATGAGCCGCTCCTTGGGGAGCAGTACAAGGGCATCACTCTGTGACTCTGAAACTGTAGATTTGTTCTCCAGCTCGACTGGAGGCAGAATGAAAGGGAACTTCCTCACCGATCCTTCCATGTGTATTTGTACACCCACATGTTGTGTACATGCAGACACATGTGTGCTTATTCAGGCGTGCTCTGTGTTACCTCAGCCTGCTGTGAGAGACATCAGAGAGATGGTATATAATTAAGGCTCTGTCATTATCTAGCTGAAAATAGAGGGAGGAGCTAGCCCCTTGGCTTCCCTGTGACTAAAAACCAGCCAAACCAATTTCACTAAAATTTAGTAAAATAAAAACTGTGCTCCCAGGATGAGAAGTTGCATGCCAAATTTCAGCCTGAAGCGAATTTAAATGGCTGAGTTATAAACCTTTCATAAAGGATGTTTTGTCACTCACTAAAGATAAAAAGGCTCCTTTTCTGAAAAGGAAATTATCTAGGCACATAGTCTTTAGCGGGGATTGTTGCCATTTATTTAAAGAAAACACAATTTTAAATGACTGGGTTTTTGAGGACTGAAAGCAGCAACTGTGTCTGAGCAGTAATTATGTTTCATAATTTTGTTTAGCAAGTATTACATATTATATGAATAGCATCATCGTAAAAATGATTAGCATTCATACTATGCAAAATTCTGCATATTAAGAGCTCCACAGTAGTGTCCTACATACAATACATTGTAATGGCTCCAAATTATATTGTGTCAGTCAGAGCACTCTGTTCCTGGGGCCCGCCCTGGGGCCCCGCTCCGTGCCAGAGCTGAGATCAGGCCCCACTTCACTAAGCACCAGGAGGACAGGCTCTCCCAAAACAGCTTTAGAGAAACCCCTCAAGTTGAAGTAACCATTTCATTTGTGATGCTGATGTTTCTGTGTATTCTGCAAGCCTAGAAAAGTACCTGTGAATCCTGCTATGTCCACTTGTCAATGCGTATGTGGTGTTGAGGTGTGAAACCGAAGGGTAGTCCCTGCATTCAGCAAATGACCCCTTGGGGATGATGGAGCTTGTTGACTGTGATGTTTCTTCCTCAAGTCTCGTATATGGAGCTTCAGCATCTCAAAACATTTCCCCAGCTCGAATATCAGGCTGTGAAGTGAGGCCAGTGATGTGTCAGCTGGGGAGACCCACAGAAGTTGGGAATGGGACTAGAGTCAGACCTGTACCTACAGGGACCCATCTCTCTGGTCTGAGAGATGCAAAGTTTCAAGGGCCACAAACGTGCGTATGCAAGAAAAGCTATTTTTATGGCTACTACTGTTGTTTAAAAACATGGTTAATCCATTCTGTTTTCATAATCTGTTTTTTGTAGTGAACAACATTTCTTGTAAAGCCAAAAATTCATAGTGTGTGTGTGTGTGGGGGGGGGGGGGGGGTATAAGTGACCATCTACATAGTAAAACTTACCTAGAAATTTAACTTGCCCAAAAAAGATTACTGAGAAAAGTACTGTGTCCAGTCTTGATTTTTTTTTCCAGATTCAAACCTCAGAGACTTTAAATACTTTCACTTTGACTATATAAATGGGGCCCCAAGGAAAATTGAAAACTAAGTTTGAAAGCTGTTAGTACACACACACACACACACACACACACACACACACACACACACGAAAGGAAGAGAATAGGAGAGAAAAGAGAAGAGAAGAAAAGGAAAAATGGTAGTACACTTTCTTTGTCAATTGCCCTCCAAATCCTGGAGGATGAATTTCAAGCTTTAACCATTCTTTTAAAAAAAGAGGGAGAGGGTAAAAGAAGTCTAGACTCCACTTTTCCCACAGTGCTTAAAGGTGTAGCTTCATTATACCACCCCAACCAACTGGAGAAAGAGAGCAGAATTGTCTGAGATCACTTGAAACAGAAAACAACTTTAAATCTGGTAAATCTTTAGTAACCCTCCGCCTAGCCAGGCATATGTATCTATGTCGGCATGTTTTTGATCTGCACGTGTGCCTCTTGGTCAGCTTTAAATCTGGCATTTACTCCTGGGGCAGGGGTTTTAACCAATTGAAATGGAGACCTTTTAATCTGTTATTGATAACACACGTCCATCCAACGTTAGTAACAATATTTGCAGGCTAACTGGTGTCCCACACACTCAAACATGCCGATTCCCTCTGCTGTCTGGATGTTTTCTCATTTCTCTTCATTGCCCACTACTTGTAACAGTTTATCTCTGGCAGCCTTCTCACCTGGAAGCATAAAAAGAATGCCTGTTCTGTGTTTCTTTTTCTCCTCTGCCCATCCCCAGTGTCTGTTTTGCTAGTCTTGTGGAGTCTAAATAGAAGAAAATAAAGGAATCAAGGGTTCATTGCATTTCTCTTCCATTCTCCCCATCGTTACTGCCCTCCCTTGCTGATTTCTTTAACGTTTTTTTTTTGTGTTTTGTTTTTTTTTAATTTTTGAGACAGAGACAGAGCATGAACGGGGGAGGGGCAGAGAGAGAGGGAGACACAGAATCGGAAGCAGGCTCCAGGCTCTGAGCCATCAGCCAGAGCACAACGCAGGGCTTGAACTCACGGGCCACGAGATCGTGACCTGAGCTGAAGTCGGACGCTCAACCGACTGAGCCACCCAGGCGCCCCCCTTGCTGATTTCTTAGGAAACTGTTTCTTCAGGGTCATAGTGCTATGTATAAGACAAAAACAAAAAGGTCATATGGGTGCATGATTAGTCTGCAGAGAAAGAGACTTTGAGGAAGGAGCCCAACACTTTGGTGCCCAGCAATCACTGAGCCATAGGTAGCCAATCAAATCCAGAGTCTGAGTTGGGATTTTTTTCCTTGAGGAAATTCAGTACCACATTAGAGAGGTTTATTTTAAAATCCAGGAAGTGGGTGGAAGAAAAGACTCTTAAGAATCCCAAGTCGTGGCAGTTTTAATTTGGAGCTCAAGTATCTCTGCAAATTTGGTTGAAGCTCTGTTTATTCCCCCCTCTGGTGTCTTTCAAAGTAGGTTTCTGTGCTCTGTGAAGAGGATGCAGGCATGAGGTGAGCCCCTTATCCTGGTTTTCCACATCTGATCAGTGCAGCCTAACCGTTCAGAGGCTGGCGCACAGGAACCACGTGCAGTGTCCATTTCACGCGACCTCGACGCGAATGATTGGGGCTAGTGGAAGGTAGTGGTCTTTGGGGCACTTTTTCTGAAACCAGGTTGTTTTTGTTTCTACCAGGAGAAGAATGTGGCCCACTTCATAGAACGCTATGCCAGCTTCTTTGGATAGAATTCTGGTCTGTCCTGGCTCTTTTTTACTTGGCGTTTTTTCAACTCCGTTGTGAGCTCTGACTTTTTGAGACAAAACCATGTTGGACAGGGTAATCATGTGCAGACTTTGGGGGTTGTTGTTTTGTTTTGTTTTGTTAAAAATATGATCTCTAAGCACATTTAAATGGTAGTCTGAACTAGATTGAATGTAATCCTGGAAAAGGAAGAACTAACAGTCCGGTGTAAGAACAGTCCGGGGCTATCATGGGGCACTCGGCCCAAAGAATACTAACACACAAATAAAAAAGGCTTGAATTATTCCACAGGATTAGACTATGCTTTCCTACTAATAGGAACAATTTTTAAAAATTGGTATCTTAGATGATGTGGATTTTTTTTTAATGTTGATGTTCCAAACGCTATCTTTCTCTTTGATTAACTCAAGAGAAGTAACTTTTGTGATTCTAATATTTAATGTTAGCTACTAGAAAACATGTCAACATATAATTTCATATCTCTTTAAAAATAGATTCTTAAAGAACTGATGTAAATTGAAGGGTGTGGGCTAAACATACCTTTCTGTCTATCCTCTGTATTAGAGACTGTTTTAATGAAGATTTTCTTTACATGGAAAAACAAGAAGTAAAATAGAGTGAATCTGAAGATGAAAGTTGACAGTAAAAGGAACAGTATCCCTCTTAATAGTGCAGTGTGAAAGCTCTCAGCTCAGTAGTATGTATTTTGCATAACATGTAAATAACTTGATTAATTGTCATTGAGGGGCAATAGTATTAAAGGTGAATTTGAAATCCAAGGCTGTTATTCTCCTTAAAAGTTAGTTTTTTTTCTAGGGGCACCTGGGTGGCTCAGTTGGTTAAGCATCTGACTTCGGCTCAGGTTGTGATCTCCCAGTCCGTGAGTTTGAGCCCTGCATTGGGCTCAGTGCTAACAGCTCAGAGCCTGGAGCCTGCTTGGGATTCTGTGTCTCCTCTCTCTCTGCCCCTCCTGTGTTCACTCTCTGTCTCTGTCTCTCTCAAAAATAAACATTAAAAATTTTTTCATAAAAGTTAGCTTTTTCTTAAAATGTAATATAGTATGTCCTACTAAACATTGACAACTCCCCTTTTCTTTTTTAAGTTGATTTACTTATTTTGAGAGAGAGAGTGGAAGAGAGAGAAAGAATCTCAAGCAGGCTCTGCAGAGCCGGATACAGAGCCTGAGCCAAAACCAAGGGTCAGACGCTTAACCCACTGAGCTACCCAGGTGCCCTGTCAACTCTCCTTTGTAACAACAACAACAAACACACAGCAACCTCCCTGTCAAGTTCTCTCCTTTTTCCTCTCATCTGGGTTTTTGAACATAATCTTTCAGATCTCTATTTCTTGTTTCATATTGGTCTCCTTCCTGGAATTCATGTTTCTGTAGACTTGGAAAACATCTCCTAGGTCTAGATTTCAGGTTCATGACTAGGGTATTCACAGTCCTGAGGCTTTTCTGACCCGCAGAAGAGGGTGCAGCCCACAGCCATTCAGTGAGGAAAGGCACACTGTCTTCTTTTTTCTTTTTCTTTTTTTTTTTTTATGTTTACTTATTAAAGAGAGGGAGAGAGAGAGAACACGAGCAGGGGAGGGGCAGAGAAAGAGAGACAGAGACAGAATCTGAAGCAGGCTCCAGACTCTGAGCTGTCAGCACAGAGCCCAACATGGGGCTCGAACTCACAAGCCATGAGGTTTTGACCTGAGCAGAAGTTGGACACTTAACCAACTGAGCCACCACCCAGGGGCCTCAGGCACACTCTCTTAAGACCTTATTTAAGGGATCTGGGTGTTGATTTCTGATTTATCTGTTGGACTTTGAAGTATTTGATGTCACAGTATCTAGAATTTGCATATCACAAAACAAAGAGATAACTGCCCTGGGAAATTCCTCTGGAGCACATTTATATATTAAATAATGAGTGAATCATTATCCAGGGAAAGGACCAAGTAAGTAAGCCCTCTAATGAGCAGCAGTATCATTATTTCATTTAATTCATCCAATTGCTCCCCATCCAAAAATTAATTTCATGTCATGAGGGTAATAGAAGAAAATAAAATACTATTTATAGGTCCCCAAATCTATACTAGCATTAAAAATTATCTTTGTACTTATTCTAACACCACAAATTCAATAGACTAAAAAGTCTGTTAAATAAAAGGCAACTGGCAGATGGGGGCAGTGGGAATACTGGGGTGACACCCCCCCCAAAGCACCTCTTGGTGTTTCTCTTCTGCTTTCTTTATATCTGTGTCTAACTCGAGTTTAAATGCATGGTTTCCTTTTTGTTGTTGTTGCCGTTAACACTTTGTCTCTCTCCTCTCCTTTTATTCGTTACCTTTTTCAGGAGAGAAGGATCTTTACCTTCTGTTACATCCCTGGCATTCAAATCTAACTTTCTAATCTTCACCTTAATTGCTGTTAGCCAAAACTGAATTCCTGTCTTGCTCCCACTCTGTTCTGACCTGACTTCTCCCTGTTTGAGATAACTCAGTTCGCTTCTGAAGTCATCTTATTTCATCTTTGGTTTTGTATGTTTTCTTTCTCTGTCCAAAATAAGATGATTGCAAAGCCAGATTCGGTTCTTGTTTTCCAGAGAGCTCCCTAAAAATAGGCTCCTTCTCTATACCTCTTCTTATCCCTGTTAGCAAATAAGTAGTTTTGTTTTGCTTTCTCAACAATATCTTCTGCAACTCTTCTCTTTACTGGCTGTGCTATTTCCAAGGCTCTGTCCTTAAATATTCATAGTATCATGTGGTAAAACCCTTTTCTCTCCTTCTCCTTTTTCTTTCATTCCTAGCCTAATAACTTATGGTGAGCTGTCTCTCCTGCCCATAAAAGCACATTGAGCCACCAATTTGGGGCTTGATTGAATTAAGAACACCTCATCCAGGAATTATGGAAACTTCCAGGGACTTGGAAAGGTCTAAGATACTCCAAACTCAGGAGTGTCTGGGTGGCTTAGTCGGTTAAGCATCTGACTTCGGCTCAGGTCATGATCTCACGGTTTGTGGGTTCAAGCCCTGCATCAGCCTCTGTGCTGACAGCTCAAAGCCTTGTGCCTGCTTTGGATTCTGTGTCTCCTTCTCTTGCTGTCCCTCCCTAGCTCATGCTCTGTCTCTCAAAAATAAATGTTGAAAAAAACTTTAAGATACTCTAGACTCAGCTGTTCACAAGGCAGCCACACTGTCACTCTCTTTGTCACCATCTTCTTCATGAGCTATAATTCAAGCAATCACTTCAACAAATAATTTGCACTAAGCTCTCTCAGGATTTATTTTTTGTAAAGTTCCAAGTTATCACAATATAACCAGGAATACACACAAAATGATGGCAGAAAAGAATGCTAATGCAAAAACCAAAAAAGAATTGACTAGGCTATATAACAATGTTAACAATTAAAATAATAATTAGAGTAATACCTATATTATATAATGCACATGATGTAACACTGTTAATAGCCCAGTACCGTAAATGGACTAGGTTTCCATTACAGTTGAACCACTTACTAACTCAGAGATAAGATACTTACTCTAATAGTGAAAAATAATAATGCTCATTCCATAGAACTGTTGCAGGGATTGGAGAAAATATATAAAAACATATTGAGCATGTGGTAGTTGCTCAATAAATGATGAAAAAAAAAAAAAGAAATAAAAAGACCCTAATTGGTAAGATAAAATGTTACCTTTGGATTCCATGGCCCCAGCATGTTTAGTCTAACCCATTGAAATAGAACTTCCATAGACCATGTTGTTCTATTTCTTGCCTCTTTGTAAAAAAGAAGAAGAGGAAGAGGAAGAGGAAGAGGAAGAAGAAGAAGAAGAAGAAGAAGAAGAAGAAGAAGAAGAAGAAGTAGTAGTAGTAGTAGTAGTAGTAGTAGTAGTACGTGGCATTGGGAAGAGCCTTACATCCTTATATATATATACATTATTGAGACTCATTGATAATGTGACATACATTGTCCACAGAACTTGGTGGGAAATACTACTCGACACATGGGTAAAATATGACCTCGGTCAGAAAAGATGAATTGAAGAGAAAGGAAAGAGGGAATTACTCCCAACTGAAACTTTTTTCCTATTCTGCTCTGTTCATCTTTTTTTCTTTATTTTTTATTTTCTCTTTTTAGAGAGAGAACTTATGTTGATGTACAAGGAAACATTCATCACGTAATAGGGAAGGTCTGATTGTCCTTTTATAAGCTGGTTGATGGAAAGGATACCTGAACATTTTGCATAATGTCCCATGTGCAACTTACCTACATATTATTCCCGGGGTGTGAAAATAAATCTCCATCCAAAACTATAATTGTTATTCTCCACACCACCTAAGGTATTGACACTGCTTCCAAAAATGTCCATGCAAAAAATATGGAAAAGCTTAGAAGCACTAATGCCTGAAGTGTGATCTTTTTGGGGAAGAGAGATGTTGAGTTCCAGTGGATCTTGAGTCCCATGCTTGATCACAGATTGAATCCCAATTATATGTAGAATGGATTGAGCAGGCTGCCATCTTGAATTCCTCTGTGAACTGACTTACACTGTGAGGCCTTTTTTCCTTATGCTGTGTGTTATTGTGTCTGGCAGAAGACTTTTATATTGTATGTGCTTTGAACACTTCACAAATACCATAGAATATGTAATGCATTTACAAAACTACCAACAATAAAAGCTGGCATGAGCTTTAAGAAATGTGATTCCCAAGACTTTTATATTTCTAATCGTATGCAGAACAAACTGGTTTACTTAGCTTCCTTGGCATATGGGATGGAAATTCTCTAACAGTCCCTGTGTGGCATTTAAAATTGGCTGTCCATTTTAAGGGGTAATAGCCTTTTTGCAACAGAATTAAATGAATTAAATTGTTAGACTTGAGGAGTCTCTGAATTCATATTTTTTTTCAAACTTGCATCCTTAAGTGCTGACTTAAGAAAATGTTTATTCAACACCTACTATGTGTTGGCACTTTTTCTGTGCATCAGAGAAGCAATAGTAAGCAAAACAAACATGGCCCCTGCAATATTGGTGCTTATAGACTTTGGAGGAGTTACAGACAAGTAACTAAGCACTTAGAATTTATGTTACAATAGCAGAAGACCAGCTTGCCATGCAATCTTTTTGGAGGAACACCCAACAACCCAGACTTGGAAGGAAGCTGACAACCACAGAGATGGAGTAGTATTAGGCAGAACTGGTGAGGGGAGAACTAGCCAATAATTCATGTCTCCCCAAAATAAATTAAATATTGTAGACAAATATTTGCCTTCAATAATTTCAATATAAATTGTAGAAGCTTAGCAAGAATATCAAGTTAATATGCACAAGCAGTTATTCAAGTATCATGAGAAGAGCATTATAAACACTTTTGATAAAAGATTACTAATAACAGGAAAGCGTATCAGCCAGTAAAATATTGACTCTAGAGAATTAACATAGTTTGACATCTAAGACTATAATATATATTTAAATCTATAACTCCATACAAATATTATAGCCACAGAGTAGGTCTTAAACTAATAGTGGTTGACTGTTTAATGGGAGAAAGTGGAGAAAAGGTATACAGTATCTAGGAAAAAAAAGAAGTTTCTTCTTCCCAACTTTAGCAATTTCTGTTGTGATCCCCTACAGACATGCTCCTCAGAAAGTTTTGAAGAAAGCCTGCTTGCTAGAAATTCACACAAGGTAAAATAACATATGAGTTATTAAAAGGTCTTTCAGCAGAACTGGGATTAATTTCCATATCCCTCAGGAGCCCATCTGCACTCCCTTATCACACAAATGGAATTTTGGTGGGTGGGTTAAAAATTAGTTACCAAAAATTAAATTAAGGATAACTGAGCCATACTCAAATCAACCAGATTTGTCTTGTTTGTTTATTGGTTTAAAGCAGGAAAGAACAGATTTTTCCAAATTAGAAAATGTATTTTATATCTCCTTACTGTCAAAAATACCATGTTGAACAGAAATACACAGCGGTGTTCAAATAACCTAATAGCCAATGGCTTCTGAGGCTCTTCATTATTAACCTCTCCTGTCCTGGTTGCCCCTTTGACTTTATTTCCCATCACCTTCTCCTTTGGCCACTTTCACTGGCTCACTGACCTTCTTGCTGTTTGCTTATACCAAGCTCATCTTCCTTCAGGACTTCCCATTACCTTTCTCTCTCAGGACTTCCTCCACCTCCGTGTCCATGTGCTTTTTTTTTTTTTTTCTTTGAATCCTCTGATCACATGGCATCTTACGTGAAGATTTCCCTGGCACCCAATATAAAAGAGCAACCCAACCCACCCCCTATCTTCCCACCCTGCTACTCCCTTACCTTCCTTCTTACCTGGCCTTATTTTTCACCGTTACCGTAATTGCCACCTGAAATACTATATACTCATTTGCTGTCTGTCTCTCCAAACCAGATATAAGCTTTGTAAGGGCAGAGAATTTGCCTGTATTGTTTATTGCTTTTTCCCCCAATTCTAAAACGCAGCCTGTGAGTATATCGTAGGTGCTCAATAAATATTTGTTGAATGAATGAACGCTAATTCCAAAGAGACATCTTTTCATGTAGATATAGTCATACATGACTTTCTGCCATCTGCGCTGTTAAACATAAGTAAAAGCTATTTAAAAAGAAGGATTAAAAGGAAGACTCCTTGGGGCGCCTGGGTGACTCAGTCGGTTGAGCGACTGACTTCAGCTCAGGTCATGATCTCACAATCTGTGAGTTCGAGCCCCGCGTCGGGCTCTGTGCTGACAGCTCAGAGCCTGGAGCCTGCTTTAGATTCTGTGTCTCCCTCTCTCTCTGCCCCTAACCCACTCGCATTCTTTCTCTGTCTCTCTCAAAAATAATAAACATTTGAAAAAATTAGAAAAAATTTAAAAAACGGAAGACTCCTTATAGTTCACAATTAAAAGTATTGTCTGCTTGTTCTTATAGTGCCAAACACTCTCCACTAACTGTTTAAAAATAATGTACTGGTTATAACGTCACAGTCTGACATTTTTCCATAACAACTACCTTCTAAATAAATCTACAGATTTTGCATTCATATTGTTAGAGGTTATGCTTATGGACGACATCAGTGTATGGTAGGCGTCCATAAGCCACAGGTTATGATCCACTTAACCTTTTATCTCATGATCGTAATAATCATCCAGTGTTTATTGACTGTCCTGTCACAAGGAGAAAAAAACTGAGGTCTCATTAGATTACTGTGTAAGGAGACAGTCCCTACTCTATTCCCACATACTTGAAGTAGAAAATGTATGTTTTCTATTTTCTTTTGCTACACACCCTAGAAGTTCATATGTCTTGAGTTATTGACTTTGAAAGTTTCTCCCATTCAATTGTGAACTTTCTCATGATCATCACTGAGGAGTTTGAACCCAGCTATTTGTCTTTCCAGTCCAATCAGGCCAAAAGATATCAACAATAAGCTCAAACTGAAAAAAAATTATTTTGCTCTAGGAGAAGTTATAGAGAAAAGCCATCTCTACCTCAGCACCTGAGTTACTGTGGGTTTAATGTTCATTAGGGACTGTGATGTGCATTTTATAGAATTTGAATTTGTTGGATTACTCTATCCTCATTCAAAGATGTAAGAATAATTCTGGTATGTTGGGATGTTAGCCAAAATGGAGAATATAAGGACAGAATGCAATCATTGGTTAATACAGAGAAGTTTAAGAAAGAGAAAGTGTCATGTTATGCAATTTGCTGCTGCTTGTTTTCCTTTGTTTCTAGTAGTATCTATTCCTGATCAAATAGAAAGAATACCTTAGACTGCCATCTTGTGTGGGAATTAAAAGAACTGGGCATTGAAGTATAATAGACTTTGAAAATTTTATGTCTGTTCATTTCTGGCCAATGGTACTTGCTTACTATTCTCAGTGTTTTTTATCTTAAAGATGGCCACTCCCTCCTCTTACTTTGTTCACTGAGTTGCTCACAGTGTGGTTTCTTCTGAAGCATAGTCAGATTATTCTAATATCTAACTAGTATTAAGAGGCTTTGCAAGTTTTCATCTTCAGATGTGAGTCCCATTCATTTTTAGCTTATTCTCCCCACCATTCTGGAATATACCCCAACCATAGAGCATGGAATTTCTTTCCAGTTGCACAGGATTCCAATTAGCCTGTTCTCTTTGCAAAATGTTCTTGTATTTTCCGTAAATATCAAGATTTATTTCAAGATAGGCAGTTTTCCTGTGACTCTGCTATTCTCTTTTGCTTCTGGTTTGAGTCTAGACTTTCTGTACTTTCTCTTTACTTGTTCTTGGTGCAAATATACATGTGCACACTTCTCTGGTTGTGATGTATAATCGGTTCCCATCTTTGGGGTGTGTGTGGGTGGGTGTGTGAGTGTGTCACAGTCTCTGCCATTTTTAAGACTAAACCTTCCTTCCCCTACTCCCCGACTGCCCTCAGGACCATGAGAGGCTGAATTTGCTGTCAGGGGGCTCTTCCATGAAAACGCTCATCTTGCCCTGGAAAAGTTTGCTAAGATTTCATTCGACTTCCTAGTCACCATAGCAGATAATGTTGTCATTGTTCCTTCAGGAAGAAGCAGCTTGCATTCAGGTTTCCAGTTTCCCATGCTATGGCAAAACCAGCAGAGAAATCTTTGCAGTCCAAAGGAACAGAATAAAATTTACAACCAGTTTGCTTGGGCAAAGGAGCCAGCTTCACACACAGTGCTTGCCATTTAATTCAGAACAAAATCGTAGCTGTCCTTGTGATTATTTGAGAAATCATCACTTCCAGATGCATTACCAAGTGCCTATGGAGGTGAAGCCTGGATTCCCCAGAACTAGAAACAAGCAAAATGATGCCTTAAAAGGGTTATAGGGTTATAGTGAGTAAGAAGATGCAAGTTTGAGGAATGACAGCCAGTTGAAGCCAAGTTTATTCAACATGCTGTTGTTTACACCATGTAAATCCAAAACCCTGTAGAAAGTCTTCTTCCCTTTCGCTGAAAAGGACAAACAACTCCATTGTGACTCCTCAGTGTCCAAGAAGCCAGCGCGCGCACGCACACACACACACACACACACACACACACACACACACACACACACACACAGAAGAGACTGGTTGGCAGCAGGCCTCCATCATCCTCCCAGGGACTCAGTAAATGGAGAGGCTGCTTAAAGCCATGAAGGGGAGAGGAATATAACATTCTTACTGCCCGAGTGAGAGCAGATAAGATCTTTTTAAGGTGCATTTTATTGTTTTCATGACCCACACAATTTCCTAGGCTTCCCTTAACTGTGGTGTAGCTGCGAGAAGAAAACATCCTCGTCTAGCAGGGGTCAGAGGACACGGAAAGCCTGGGAATCTAAAAGCGCAGCCATATTTCTGGTGAGGCTGGCTCACTCTCATCCTTGGGCACCCACCCCTTGTCAGGCCCCTGGCATCCCTTTGCTGCCTTGGGATCTCTGTCCCTGTGACCTCCGTTTGTGGGAAGGTAGCATCCTGCTCATGCTGTAAGAAGCATTTTACTGATTGAGAGGCTGGTGGCCTATTTGTTCTTCTCAGGAAAGTGTGGTTTAACTCAATAGAGCCTTAAAAGGTTATTTGACCTTTTTTTTTAAATGAGACTACATCCTATGTATAAGTAGAAGGATTCAGGAATCCTAAGGGGGCAGTATTATTGGCATTATTTGATTAGAATCGAGCCTTGATCAAACGTTTCATTGTGTTATCTCTTGGCAAATCACCTTGTGTTAGTGACTCTTTTGTTTTTATTTAACTTGTTACATTTTAATATGTAATTTCCCCATACAGAGTATAAACCCCTCAAAGGCAAGAAGAAAAGAGAGTCTAAGAACTGTAAGGGACTCGAGCAAACATTTAGATTAATCTTTTGCTTCCTCACTGGTTCCATTTTACAAATGAAAAAGCTGAGTACCCAGACTGGCCCTGATTTGACTGCTAGTTGGTGGCAGACAGAAAATTATGGCCTGGATCTTAATTTTAATCTCACTCTCCTCTGCAACTCTCTAGTCTAGTTCCTTCAAGTACAAAATGACCATATAATCAAGTGCCTGACAGGGTGGGTTTGCAGTCTGGAGACTGAGGCTAGAATGAGCGCAGGTAAAGATAACTCTCAGGCAGGCAGACTTGGAGGAGGAGGCGAGGCTTCGGCGGGGCTTCAGCTGGGCCTCATTGTAATAGGTACTTGGAAGGGATGAGTGACAGTTCATTCCACTGGTCTTTGGTGCGCTAGTGAGATGGCTGACCTAATGTCAGGAGATCTTGCTGGGCCTTGCAGTGAGGGCAGGACTGATCCAAGGTCCTCAGGACTCCCTGTGCTTGTGAGAGAGTTTAGAAGAGCCTACTGGGTCTGTGGTTAAGACTGTCATTGGAGTCTCTTTCGTGCCAGGTTCAACTTAAAGGAAGAATTGTTGTCGTTTCTGAGTTGGCCTTGTATATTTGTTTTCCAACGGAAAACGTAGCATCAGCTCTAAGGTCTACTCTCCAAAGCTTTTATATCCTGAACCCTATGTGTGCACACACTTCTCCTTTCCCCTCCCCCAGCACACCCCAGGATAATAAAAATCAGAAAGGTCTGCCAAAGTGAGAGAGCTCTCAGGACATGCTCCTCCATAAGAGCTTTGCAATTTCCAGCGCAAGCTGGAGCAGTGCGATGTGGTGTGTGGTTGGAAAAGCAGTTTGTTCTCGGCTAATGATGGCTGTGGATTCTGAAATGAAGCCCAGCAGGTGGGACAGTGGTACTCAATTTTCAAAATCTGTGCCCTAAAACGTGTTTGCTTAAACCTTGTCTCCACCACCCTTCAGGGGCCTCCACATCCATCAAAACCAGACCCCAGGAAAAGGATTCAAGGCTTCTATTTCTTCCTGACACTCTCACAATCGCCAGTATGATTCAGAGGTTGTCTGGAAAGTTCAGTGGCCAAAAGTTCCCTCCTTCTCCCCAGAGCAATAAATTAAATCACTGCCAGTTCCCAGAGAGGGGTGGGGAGCAGGCGGGCACTGGCTTTACTTTGAAAAAGACATGTGATTCCTCATAGCCATGACTAACAGCATTATGTCATAGGAATTCATTTTCTCGAAATAATACATGGGTAAGGTGTTAATAATGTTATTGTCTGTTTCTGAAAGCCCTGAGTAAGGCAGGGGGAGTTTGCATTTTCTGCATGTTGGGAGATTTTCATCTTTGCAGGTTAAGTCTATCACAGACTCTTAGATTGGCTCTGGGTAGCCTGGGCTTGCTGGCAAAGTCCCTCCTGTCCTCTCTGAAGTGCACTTGGGTGTGTGACATAGGTTTGTTGGGGTGTTAATACAGTATTTAGAAAATCAAAAGGCAAAAGGTGGATCCTCAAGCAATCGATGGTTTGTGCATTGTTTATTGATGTGTCAAATACCTGGGTTCCCCCCCCCATTCTTTTTTCAGTGATCATATAGGCATGAAGGAGAGGGGTTAATTTGTTTTAAGCTCTCACCTGAGCACTTCTTTAAGCAAGGTACTTCCAGCAGTTTCTGAGGGGTTCTGTGTCATTTTATTTCGTTTTTGTGCTGGTGTTGAGTGTATTATTTGCCAGAAGCTCCCCATTTCATATTTCCTTTATTCTGAGGTTGTTTTTCTTCAAAAAAAAAAAAAAACATTCACAGCATTCAGGGCTCCTGAGTGGGGGGAACTCCCTGAGAGCCATATCTCCCTGGGGAGAAACAGACAATACAGTTGTAAATTCAACAGACTTTACTAAGAAGCATCAGGGTCTTCAAATCCAATACATGATCTTTCCTTGTAATTCAATCACCTGTTATTTTATTGCTTTGTTTGATTTGATCAAAACCTCAGCAACCAAATCATTTGTATTGTAAATTATACAACTTCCTATGTTTATTTCCATCACTTTTGATCCCTTTTGGCATGTTCCACTGGATCATTCCATTACAACCTGTTTTAGAAAAATTGCCGTTTAATCGATAAGAAAAAGGCCAAATTTCTGAAGAATATCAAAGGACATAAAATATCACAAAAATCTTCATTTTAAAGGTGTGTTTGGTGACATTTTTGGCGTGATTCTTGGGGGTACTGTTGTATCATCTTTGGTGGTTAGATAGACGATGGCCACAAGTTCCTTGTGCATTAAAAAAAAAAAAATGTGATGGATAAAGACTTGATTAAAACGAACAGAGTCCTGCTCACTGGTAGCCAATGAATTCTGCCAACAATGGTAGAGGAAATAAATGGAGCACCTGAATTGAAGAAGGGTCGAAGAGACAGAAGCATGCTTTAGTAGCAAGACTACTCATTCTTGTAAGAAAAGAACTAAGTTTTTTCCATAGGGGGTTTGCTGGGATGGCAGGTGTTTTTGCTTTTGTAGTATTCAACTTCCTTGCTTCTCAGTGTTAGCACGCATCGGTCACCTGGAGGGATGTTAAAAACCCAATTACTGGGTCCCACCCTCCGAAATTCTGATTCCTTTAGGTCTGGGAGGTGGCTGGTCAACTTTCCGGTTCCTCCTTGCTCTGCTGGTCCACCCGTCATGAGCTGAGTAGCATCACTCAATGCAGAGATTCATTTTTAACAGGTCTTCCACTTGCTTCCGAGTCTCTCTCATTGCCACTGTGACAAAGGATGCTTCTGCAGTAAGTGAACAACATAAGCCTGAAAAAACACTGGGCTGAATAGTTTTAGTCTTCTTTTCTGTGCTAACTTGTACTTCTTTGTTTTCGGCATTTTTAATGCCATACTAATTTTCAATTTCAGATTTAAGCCGGTTGGCTGCATGCGTTTGTAAACAGTTTTTCACACCCAATTTGTAGAGCATCTTTTTTCCAGCAAGGAGAATATAGTCTGTGACACGGTGTGTTGCCTTCCTGCCAACACGCCAGAGTAAAGAAATCCGTTCAACACTCTGGGAAAGTTTTGTAGGACTCCACAATGTTCCTGCTTTGATCTGAAACGAGACGAAGCTGACATTAGTCATGTATTTTACTTTAGACAGCTACTTCCAGATTTGTCGGATCAAAATATCTTATAAATGACTCAAATGTTATAACAAATGGTTCAAGCCTCATGGCATTTGTGGAAAACAATTTAATGGGGTCCCTGAGCAGCTACGGGATAAAGAAATTTGAGTTATGAACTCTAGCAGCATTTTGATGTGGGGATTGTATTCCGGTGTGTCCCTGTGTGTGCTAAGAAGTATTTCTCTCTCCGTAGGAGGACTTCTGGTTTCTTCTGTGGCAAGGTCAGAAAAAAACAGCCTGCAGTTTTCTATAGCTAGGCAAGGAATTTATTTCTCATATATGTGAAACTATTATGTAGAGCCTTAGATATTTTTTATAGAATTATAAAGATGGAACCGGCCTTAAAGAATATCAAATGGAATGTCCTTATTTTACAGAAGAGAAAAAAAAAATAGAATCCAGTCCCATGCTCTTGATATGACCAAACAATTTTTTAATGCTATTTCTAATTTTAGATGGTCTTAAAAATTAATTTCAAGGTGGATTCTTAGGAAAAAGGACTTGTTACCCCACTGTGTTTGTAATTCTGATGTTTTCTCCAGCACAAAGAATTTTAGCTTGAATTAAATGGGCAGAAAGCCAGTCTCCCTAGCACAACTGTCTTTCTATTTGGTCAGTTGTAGAGCTTTGAAGAGGGTGAATTCAGCTCTATTCACCCACTGGCAGAAGGGTTGTAGGGCACCCAGCCATGTAGCGTCTAGACTAGGTAAGTATACTTACTTGTCATCATGTCTAACATGGAATTGAAAAAATATTTTTCACTTCAATATTTGTGAGCTAAAATCAGGAGACGTTAGGATGGTTCAAATTCTAATGAGTAGTGAACAATACCCACAGAACTATCTGCAGTCCCCTACTTGCCAACAAATTAGGGCCCTAATATAAGGTAATCAAACTAACAATAACAACACAATACTAAAAGCTATGGTTTTTTAAGTACTTATGTGCCCAGCACTGTACTAAGCACTTGGCTTGATTTGTTTTCTTTTGATGATCACAACTGCCCTATAAGTACAATAGGTATTAGTACTATAATTACATAATGCTCTTAGTACTGTTACTACCCTCTTTTTGCAGAGGAAAAACCATCGCTTAGGAGGCCAGGTAACTTGCCCAACTTCGCACAGCTGAGAACAGTAAAGCCAGGATTAAAAACCGGGTCTTTCCATCACGCCAGTCTGTCCTATTTCCAGTAAACTTTGCTGCCCTACAAGGGAGAAGGGAAGATTATGTTCTTGTGAACGAAGAGTTGAGTACAGATTTAAACCAAATGGGCACGTGGTTCTTTCTTTCTTGTTTCCTAGCATTCGCTACCAAGTTTTCTGACCAAGAAAAGGCTCACATTCCGGATTTTTACGGGACTTGTTATGAAGAGTCACACTTTCTTTTTACTAGCCATGGTGAATGGGGGAGAAAAGAACTGGGAGGGGCTGGGGTGTTGGAAACCAGTGGGAAGAGAAGTCCTACATGCCCAGGCTTGATGAAAAGCATCTATCCCAGGCTCAAGAGTAATTGTTTAAGAATTCTTCATTCTAATAAATTCATATCCACAGGGGGCCGGTTTGAGATATGATTAGGTCACAAGCGAAATGAGTTTGGTGGTCTCAGCATAATCCCTGTCGGACGTTAGTTCACTCACAATTGCGTGCGGTTTTGTCCATGTCTGCATTATTGTCTGCTGCTACTCAGGAGATACTCAGAATTGAATTAACAAGGGGCCTCAGGTCAGCCGAAAGGTGTGCGGAGGTAACCTCCGGTGTAAGGAATAGTGCCTTGTCAACGGAGCTGCACGTGGACAGGGCTGCCTGTCCCTCACCTCTGTAAATCCAACCTCCTGTCCCCCTCAAGTAGATACACAGTGTGCTCTCCAAGTTTGCAGACTCTCAGCCAAGTGAGGTTATCAGAGTCATAAATAAGGGCCGTGCTAGTTGCACCTGCTTCACAATTAAATTGATTTGGCCATCTGAACTTCACTGAGAGTGTTTTGGTTCCCACATTGGTTATGTCACTTCCTTTAGTGAATAGTCTCCGTTAAAAAGGCTTACGTGAATTGATTAGGAAGCCAAATCTCCTGAGAAGTTAAAAATAAGTTACTTTACTTAACCTCATTAAGAAAGTTCCACAAAATTTACTAAATTGAATTTGAAAATATAACATGAAATAAAGCTCCATCAAATGACTAAAAGATCTTATTGTACCTTATTCTGAAAACTTGCCTTTAAGATTGAACTGACATACCTGTGATTATTTAATTATATGATTATTATAAACTACTGGATAAATTACCCATTAAAGTCATTTTTAATCCAATTAAAATCATGACAGTTCTAGTTGACTCAATTCACTTTCCTAAATCATCAGTAGAAAATACTGTAGAATATATTAAGCGCCCTACAGTTATATCTTTTTGCACAGTGTTTTAGAATCATGGATGTTTAGGGCTAACAGCGACTTCTTATTTAGTCCAATCCCATTTTATAAAGAGGAAATTAAAGTGCAGAGACCCTTACTTGCCCAAGGTTACACAGCTGATCAGTGACAGAGACCCTGATCTCTTCATTTTTAGTTTAGTTCTGGGATCATCAGGCCAATTAGTGTTACATTTTTTTCAGCTGTCACATGCGCGTGCACGTGTGTGTGTGTGTGTATGCATGCATACATGATAGCTACAGCCAAGCCCACCACATACCCCTGGTTTATATCCCGGGCTGCATACAATTCCCTGCACTCTGGCTGCAAATCATCCCATTCCCTTCCACTCAGGAAAATATATGGAATGAAAATGAACCTGAAAGGCATTATTGTAATTATTTTAAATGGGCATATTTATATACATACACACACATTTATAGATGCATTTATATATACGAAATCATTCCTAGACCTTGAACAGATCGCATGGCTCGCAAAGCCTAAAATAATCACTATTTGGCCCTTCACAGAACAAGTTTGCTGATCCCTGCATTGGACCATTCTTCTAATGCAAGGAACATAGGGTCATATTTTTTTGTGTGTTCTCTTGGTCTTACCATAGCTTATAAGTGCATCTTACAGACACTTTTCCCGGATTTATTGCTCTTCATGGATCACCTCCTATCCCCCTTATGCCCCTACTATCTTTTTTTCCTCTAGTTTTAAACAGCTTTGTATTTTTATTCACATGTCCCCAGAGACTGGCATAGCACATTGAGGATGTACTGGTTTAATAACTGACATGGATGCAAAAGTCTGTACTGAATACGAAGAAAGTTATATAATAACTGTAACCTTTCCTTAACACTTTTTATGAGGCACGATAGAATACATACACACACTGAGTTCTGCATAGCATCTCTGCTAGTTTGCTAAGTAGGTGTTTCTTAAGCCCGTCTTACAGATGAGGAATCTGAGGCTAAGAACCCTCACTCAGGGTTACATAGCTCATCATAGCAACTGGTGGCAAAGTTGGGTTTTTCCAGAGCCCGTGTGTTTTACTTTCCTTAGATATGATGTGTAATATCATAAAATGAGATAGATACCGAGAGGATTGGAAAATCCTTAAATATTTCCACTTGCCTTTCAAGGGGGGTTTCACAGGAGACTCTTAGGATTTGAAAAGGAGAGAAGCATCCTTTCCTTAGTCTGTTTTCATTCTTCTACCACTTACTGAATGCAGGGTGTCCTGTCTCCTCCCCATTTTCCCACTGAAACTACATACTATGGAATAGATGGCAGCTATTCCATTTTTCCTTTTTGGGAAGAAGTCCTTGGGCAAGTTGCAAAACCTCTCTGAGCCTCACTTCCTTGTCCTTCAAGTGGGGCTAATGATAATTAGTACCTCCTAAAGTTACTGTGCTTATTGGCTAGGTATACATGCAATGCCCATAGAATGCATCTTGGTATTTAGTGAGCTCTTAATTAGATTAGTTAAAAATTACGGTGATGGTTGTGATAACTGTGATTAAACTAAGTATTCTTCTGGAGAATTACCATAGAATTTTACTAATTGCTTCTTCCCTGCCTAGCTTAGGGGCGTGTACAGCATAAAGAAGGCATAGTCAAAGTGGTCAATTGTTTTGTGGGGGGAGGAAGATTTCTTCATTCTCTCAACTCCTCCTTCTGTATTCTGTATCCAGTCTTAGTCTCCCAGCATGGAATTATTTAGTTTACCATCTACCAAGGCAGAAGAATGGACTGTATTGAATATAAAAGAGGTAGTGAATAAATATTAAACAATCCTGACACTGCTGATGGAGGAAATGCTGTGGCTTCTTGAATTAGGTATTCCTTATTGACTTCCTGTGCTCACTGAAAACCCCCTAGTGGTTTTGGGAAAGTTAGCGCCGACATGTTAATGTTTATGATATTGGCCAACTTATAAATCAGGTAATTATATTTTGCTTATCTTAATAGGATTTCTGATGGTTCTTCTCTACTCATCCTAAAACAGAGGTCAACAACCTCTAGCAAAAAGCCTCAGTTCAATTCCCAAAGATTCCCTCAAGCCTATTTCCAATTCACCAAAAGACTATTGAAATGACAGTCTTCAAATATATTGCCTTTGCGTGGTGCTTCACAGTTTATAGTGTGACTTTCATGTGAATTATGTCATTAGACCTTTACAATATCACAGAGTTATGGAAGCCCAGAGTTTGAGGGAGTTGCCTGCCATTATGGTAGTTAAGTGAGCTGTGGGCAGTTTCCCTTGGATATCTCACTGTTTCATGCTTCTGGTCCTTTGTTCATATTCTTTCTTCGTGAGATGCCCTTTCCCTTCCCTCTGCTTCTTTACCTGTAAAGCTTTTCCTTCAAGGTTCAGTTCAGACCTATTACTTCATTTAGGGAAGGTTCTCTGACAGCCTCTGCATCCTGCCCTGTTAGCTCATCACCTCTTCGCTGTGTTTTGATCATGCCTCATGCACCAAGGGCGTAGGCTCCTTAACCGCATTTACCACCCTGCATCACCATGATCTCTTTATATAGTTTCTCACCTAGCTCCCACACCCAGACCTTACTGTAAGCACCTGGTACTGTTCTACAAAGAAGTGTTTTTCATTGACCTTTTCATTCCCAGCACATAGCACAGCATTGGGCATACGATAGGTCCTCAGTAAGTGTGTAATGTATGGAATGTATCTAATTCCCAACCCTTGGCCCTCCCCAACCCACTAACCCCCAAACCAGTGTAGTGCCCTCCTCCCAGCCCCAGGCAGCTGTTGAACATCCACCATGTGCCAAAGAGTATAAAGTGAAACCAGATGAAACAACTCCGGGCTGATGGCAAAAGATGCCATCTCTCCCTTGGGGAGTAATAAATGAAATGGCGGAAGAATGATTTCATGAAATGACGTATCAAGTCCCAGTTAAGTTCGTCGTGTATTCAGAGTATGCATGCTGAGAGGATGCAGGCAGCTCAGGCCACCAAACAGCCTTGTTGTGCCAGGAGCTTTTCCACTGAGTTGTTCGTAAGTGGATGCAGAGGCCATGCGGGTAAACAGCCTGGGGGAAGATAAATCCTGGGGAGCAGCATTCAGGACATTGGTGGGATGGGAACGGTAAGAAGGATTTTCAGTTTTCAGGGTGCATAATTGAGTTTGATATTAGGACGGGGGTGCTTACGTGACCATGCATCAAGGTGACTTGAGAGCCTGACCTACCGAGCCCTCGCTGTCCCCTGCCTTTGAGAGAAGGCCAGGACTCCACGTGCAAGAGTGGAAAGCAGGAGAGCTGTGTGCTTCAACACAGTGCCTCCTCACTCTGAGCTAGATCCCTTTCCCCTTTGCCCTCACACCCACAAGGTGTACACACATGTCAAGGATGTTGTATATGTCATCATGCCTTTGTTAAAAAATTAAATACCCTCAACCTGGAGTAAATTCTCCTCCCTCCAGCTTTCTCATCCGTCTAGCTAACTTCTGCATACCCCTCAAGGCTCAAGTCAAGTCTCTGACCAGCCTCATCCCAACAGACTCGGCATGTTTTGGTTTTACTCTCTTTTTGTGCTCGTGTCCCTTTTGATCCTACTCAGCCTCAGTCTCCCAGCCTGCCATCCCAGAGCTCTCGGGCCTTCTCTGGGCTCTGTTTGTTCTTTCTTTTCTCTTCTCCTATTCTCCAGCTTCCTTTAGCTCCCCTCATCTCCTTCCTGGGTCTCTGCCATGCTTATGTGCCCATTACCCTCCAGCAGCTGCTGCCTACCTTCCAGAGGTCCAATAAGTAATCCAAGTCCTGGCAGCTGCCCGAGACTTCACCGATGAGGTTGAATGGTGGAATCGAGTTGGCATGGAATTTGAGGTCGGAACCATCTGAGTTCTAATTCAGCTTCTACCACTCCCTGGTTGTAGAGCACAGGAACACTAAGTTCTCCAAACCTCAGTGTGCTCGTGTATAAAATGGAAATCATAGTACAAATACAGATGCTGTAAGGTTGTTGGTGGATTAAGTGAGATATAAAGTACTTGAAACATAAGTACCCGGAAAACGGTGACTTAGGGATGTTCCCGTACCATATATTCCTCACAGCTATCATACACATCCCTCCCTTTGGCCAACTTTGGTACATTTTGAAATAACTAATACTCACATTTGTATTTGAATCGAAATAATGCCAGTATTCCCTTTTGCAGTGGCCCCAAGCAGCTCCACTGAGTTTAACAGTTTACCTTCTTGGGATATTCGTTTCTAAGTAAGAGACCAGTCTTTGCACCAAGGTAGGGTTTCACCATACTTTGATTGTGTCCATACTAGTTGAGAGGGAGAAAAGTGGGGGAGCCCCAGTCAGCTCCGAGGACTTATTAATGGCCTTAGCTCTCCTTCCAGCATCTTTGCCCTACTTCCCTTTGGATTAGTTGTTGGACTGATCCCCTGAACCCAGAGGGGTTCCAGTGTAATCGCTTTGTTCCATCTTCAACTTATAAAAGATGTGGAGGAGATTGGATCAGGGTTGAAACTCTGAGCTACCACTATAGTAAAAAGGTCGCCTTCTCTTGCCCTCAAGAATGAGTGAGTGTTTCTCCTGTTATATAGTTTCTGTGCCTCAGAGGGGGCTACACTTCAGTGGTGGATAAGGTGACCCTTATGTATTGTTTATGCCAAGAAAGCACTTTGAGATGAAATGTGGGTCCATTAATCTCAGATGGTGCGCGTGCCTCTTTGCTGTCTGAGTTTGGTTGTTTTGTTTAATCTGCTGAGGGAGGTTTGTTTTGTTTCTTTAAATCTGTGTTGAAATAAGAAGAATTCCACATTTACTGGGATTTATCTGTAGGAAGAAGAGAAGTGAAACTGGAAATGTTTATCCCTGGGAGATTTGTGTAAAGTTCTGTCAGAATGAAATGGGCAGGAAAGATCGAGGAAGTGATAAGTGCTGTTTCAAGTTTGTGAATTGAATCAAGTTTCAATTATGACAACAGTTAAACATAGTGATTTTTCTGTGATTTCAGAGGGGAGAAAAAGCAACACAATTATTTCTTTGGCGGTGCCCGATAATCTCCAATAATTTATCCGTTTTCACTTAATGTCTCTACAACGGGCATGGAGACATACGCACAGCCTGCCGTGTGTAATAAAATGGTCAGCGTCAACACAACTCCTGAGTGGGAGGCAAGGTGAGGGCCATTGCTCAAGAGAGAGGTGCTGGGTACTGTACACACGAATCAATAAGCCAACACCGAATGCTGCTAGATAGTCATTTACCCTTGACAAAACAAGCAATGATAATTGGATGATAATGTGGTAATTTACCTTTATACATTTTACCCTTGTTAGATTTTTAGAGGTTATTGTTGTATCTGATAAAGTTTAGCGTAGAATTCCAGCTTCTTTTTCTGTGTAAGGCCAATATTGTCTGAGGCTTCGGCATTTTGCCGCTGCTTCCTTCAAACAACAGGATCTTCTGAATTAGCACTTGCGTTATATTTGTATCTAGTAAGTCAGACTATAGTTTCCAAGGTGCTTTTCTATTCTAGGGAGATCTGTGGGGCACTTAACCTACATCAGACCTAAGAGGTCCGAGGGTTCTTCAGAAGACAAAGAATTTCCAGATACTTTCCTTGAGGATGTGTCAAGGGCAATACAGACAAAAGACTGATGTCTCCTTTAACAGCTTGATAAGTATCTCAGGATATTCTGCTTCTACAAAGTACTGTATTCCCATTCAGCATGATATGGCTGAATATGTGTGTGCTACGTGTGACAATGGTGAAGACGTATCTTTGCCCTGAGGGCTGAGCACTGTAACACTGCTCAAGCGATAGGCTGATAGAAGTGACGATTTAGAGAGATGATTTGCTTTAAAAAAGGAAGGAAGGAAGGAAGGAAGGAAGGAAGGAAGGAAGGAAGGAAGGAAGGAAGGAAGGAAGGGAGGGAGGGAGGGAAAAGGCACATTAGAGATGTATAAGAATTAAAACTGTGGCTCTCTGTTTATCTGGATTTTATAAGTTCCAAAGGCATTTCTATTCGTGGCATCAAAATCCCTTGTAAAAGTAAAGTAAATCATTCTTGTATGGACCATTTTTTTCATGTTTTTCTATTGAGACATCTTCCCAACTGAGTTTCTTATTGAATTGTATTTCTATAAGGGTATTGTAGGTTAGCAGCACATTTTTATGGTACACAAAAGATGTGCCTTCTGAATTTCCAATGCCTTGCATATTGTTCCCCATAGAAGAAACATCTCGGAAATGCTAAATAAATCAAAACAGAAACATTTGGCTCTTGACTTGCTGCTGGTGCTTTTTTTTTTCCCTCTTTCGGTTTACATTGGCTGGAATATCCATTACGATCCATCTTACCTATTTGATTAATTTGTAATAAATCAGGCCCTTTGGAAATCTCTTGCTGCATTGCTAGCTGGGTTACTCTTGTAGAGGGTTTATTTAATATGTGTCTCTGTGTACCTATATGAATGAAAATTTCATATGGTTTAGAAGCCTTTAAAACACACACACGCATGTAGTGTTTGCTCTGAACTAAGTGCTCGTATTTGATGTAGCCTTGTAGTAAAAATCCATAAACGTATGGGCAGACAAAATTATTTAGAGGAGAGATTCTTTAGAAATTGATGTGACACATGAAATCATTTCAGAGGATGAAACATCATTACATTTTAGATGACCAGTAAATGTAATTATAAATACTGGATCAGAATCCTTAGTTCTTGTCTTAAAAAAAAAAAAAAAAAAGTCTTCTACTGATGGCCTGTGTTATTTGAAGTGCCATAGCCACCTTGCAGGGTTCACCTTCAATTTGATGCAGTCATGTAGTTGCATCCCTGTGGGTGAGAAATGTTCCTCTCCGAATAACTGTAGCAGCATAGCAGGAATAGTTTGATACAACCTTCTCTATATTATAGCAAGATAATAAAAACGCCTGTACTCTTAACTCTCACCGTGCACTGAGGAGGGCATAACAAATTCATCTTCTGCTCTTGGAAATAAGATCAAGGTAGGAAATAGTACCCCCATTTTCCAGACAAAGACATTTAGGCCCGGAAAAACACATTTACAAATCTACATTAATTGTCTTTTATAGCAAAATTGAGAGAACATAGGACGTTAGCTATTTTGACTGTAAATATCCCATTCTACCCCTTGGCTTATATTCATCACCCCTGTGAAGGTTAAGGAAGCAAAAGAAAATGATTTTCCCACATGTGTGTTTTGTGTTTGCTGAAATAAACAATAAATGAAGTGTTTGCTCTGTGGGAGAAAGGAAAGAGAGGTTAATTGGCACGTGCTCCTTTCTTATTCTTTATCTGAATGTTTTATATCCATATGTGATGTGGAAATATAGAAGACTCATGTTTACTGATTATCTCTTCTGTCTTTCTTAACTTTGCCACCTTCTTAGAATGCCCATGAACCATGCAGCCATTCGGTTCTAGCCATATTCAGAACCATACCACATTCCTCAGCACTCGAGATGGTTAGACAAAGACCCTGCCCTCAGGATTACTTACAATCCAGTAGGAGAGATAAAACAACTGTAACAGTAAGTAAGTCAGGTCAGGCTGAAGAACTTATGGTGTAGATCCTATGTTTTAGTGACCCAGAGGAGGGAAAAGATTCTTGTTCAAGCTCAGAAATGCTCCCTGAATGGATCTGGAGGGACTGGTATGATGAAGATAGGTGATGAGAGTTGAAAGAGAAAACAACAGGGCTCAGGGCATGGGGACTAAAAATCTTGGGGGTTATAGAAAATAATAAAAGAATTTGGGTCTGGTGTCCTATTCCTGGAGGGATAGAGGAAATCTTAGAATTTACAAAATGACCCTGGCCACAGGGAGAATTAAATTCTTCTGGGGCGCCTGGGTGGCTCAGTCGGTTGAGCGTCCGACTTCAGCTCAGGCCACGATCTCGCAGTCTGTGAGTTCGAGCCCCGTGTCGGGCTCTGGGCTGATGGCTCAGAGCCTGGAGCCTGCTTCCGATTCTGCCCTCTCTCTCTGCCCCTCTCTCTCCCTCTCTCTCTGCCCCTCCCCTGTTCATGCTCTGTGTCTCTCTGTCTCAAAAATAAATAAACGTTAAAAAAAAAAATAATTAAATTCTTGTCATACAGAAAGCACATCAGCACCTGCCCGTGGTCCAAGATGGGCCTGCCTCTTGGGGCCAGGGCCACAACAGTCCTACACATTGGGACAAGACAAAGAGGACAGAAGGAAATGTGGAGAACCTGGAATGCCAGGCTAATGGATACTATTAAGTCCCCCCACCACAACAGATCCTACTACAAGGCATACAATGGCCAAGAACAACTATAACTGTCTTTAATCAAATCCCTACTCTGATTCAGATAGAATATTGGGAACTTGATTTAGGTTATCTTCTCATATTTTGCTGTTGCTTAACTGTGAGGTTTCAGCTTAAATGTCACCTTCTCAGAAAGGCCTGATCTGACTGAGAAGGCACTACTCCCTCCAAGCCCCCCTTACACTCCACAGTTGCACCCTATTCCTTCCCTTCATAACACTTAACACAGGTTTTAATGCTCATGTTTTTGTGTGTATATGTGTTTATTGCATCCCCTCTTTCTAAACTATAAGCTCCATGAGGGCAGGAACAAGATCTGTTTTGTTTACCACCCAATTCCAGCACACACACATGCACATGTGCGCGCACACGCACACACACACACACACACGTATATATAGTAGGCACTCAAAAATTGGTTACATGCTAAGATTCATGACAACCTAATGAAGTAGGTACCATTATCTCCACTTTACAGAAAAAGGCAATGGCATACCAAGAATTACTTGCCCCAGTTAATCTGTAATAAAGAGAACCTAGACGTAGATTCAGACCCAGTCTGCATGACTCCAAAGCTCCTGGTTCTTCCTCGACGCATCATCATTTCACCTGTAACAGGAAGATGAAATCCATGTTAGTTTGATAGGGCTTCCTTCAAAAAGTACTACAAACTGGGTGGTTTAAATGACCAAAATTTATTGTCTCAGTTCTTGAGGGCTAGAAGTCTGAGCTCAATGTTTTGTCAGGGTTTGGATCCTTCTGAGGAATGTGAGGGAGAGTTTATTCCCGGCCCCTCTTAGCTTCTCGTGGTTTGCAGCAATCTTTAGCCTTCTTTTACTTGTTTGTTGATGGATCACCAGCTTCTCTGCCTTCATGTTCACATGGCATTCTTCTGGTGTGTGTGTCTGTGTCTAACCCCCCCTTTCTTTACAGGGACATTAGTCATATTGGATTATGGCCTAACCAATGACCTCATCTTAACTTGATCATGTACAACAACCCTATTTTCAAAAATCACATTTTGAGATAGTACTCCAACATATGGACTTGAGAGGTATACAGTTCAACCCATGACAGTATCTGTATATGGGATGACTGACTCTCAAAAGAGTATAGTAATAGTTTTTGTACTAAATGTACTATTCTTAATGTAGGAAGAAAGTTCTGAAAAGAGGAGATCAATTTCCTAGTTTTGTCCCAACATTAAAGTTCGTGTCATTTAGTCCTCTTATTTATCTATTTATTTATCTAAGTGTTTTATTTATTCTTGAGAAAGAGAGAGAGACAGAGCATGAGTGGGGGAGGAGCAGAGCGAGAGAGGGACACAGAATCCGAAACAGGCTCCAGGCTCTGAGCCATCAGCACAGAGCCTGATGTGGGGCCCAAACTCACAGACTGTGAGATCATGACCTGAGTTGAAGTCAGATGCCTAACCGACTGAGCCACCCAGGCACTCCCATTTAGTCCTCTTTTTTAAAAGACCATGAGAATCTCAAAGATTGTGGAATCAGGAGTTGAGAACATGGATATCTTATAATTGTGCAACTTAGCATGGAAAGAGTTAAGCAAGGACAATATTTAGAATCATCATACCATATAATATTGCTAGGCTACATTTGGATGAGTCTTATTTTATTCTTATATCTTGAGAATTTTATTTTATGGAAAAAGTAGTGTCTAAAAAGTATTAAAAATTCTCAGTAATATATCTCTGCAACCAGAAGGTAAAAGTTTAGCGTGTTTCAATTTAGTTTCTATCTCCTGGGGTGTCAGAGCACAGTTCTAGGCTCTAGAGAGAAGGTACAGTTTCAGATTCATTTCTTTCTGCAAATTTTGTTACTTATGATGTGTCATTTCATTATCCCAAGAATTTACCCTATCATATTTCTGAATTTCTTAAGTCTAGGGACAGGCAACTGTCTATCTTCAGAGAAGAGAACTTTGAAACATCAAGTCATAGGACACATAAAGCTCATTAATGGAGGGAGGTTTTCTCTAAAAAATTTTTTAATTTTTTTTTTTAACATTTATTCATCTTTGAGAGACAGAGGGCACAAGTGGGGAAGGGGCAGAGAGAGTGAGACACAGAATCCAAAGCAGGCTCCAAGCTCCGAGCTGTCAGCACAGAGCCCAGCGTGGGCCTCGAACTCATGAACCGCGAAATCATGACCTGAGCCAAAGTCAGATGCTCAACTGACTGAGCCACCCAGGCGCCCCTTCTCTAAAAATTTTTAATTTAATTATTGAAGATTAGCACATAAATAGTTTCTAAGGTAACATTGGAAGTAGGAGTAAGATTCAGGAGCCTAGAACCACCTCTTTTGTTTTGTTTTATTTTCAGCCATCAGACCAAGAAAACTAATAGAGGGGAAAATGAGGGATTAAAAGAGGAAATGGGGAATTAAACGACGACAAAAAGAAACAAGAAGAGACAAAGATGAAATGGAGGGACACGCAAGTTGGAAAAAAAAAATAAAGGGAGAAACAGGAAGTTGAAATGAAAAAAGAGGAAAAAATCTGAAGATGTTTAAAAAGATTAAAATAATTATCGATGAATAACCAACCTAGTTTAACATAATTTTTATAATTATGAATTATGAATACTGTGTTTCCCTACCAGTATTCCAAACTTAGAACTCAACTGGGATATCTGGAATGTATTTCCTCACTCCTGACTTTTCATGACCATTGGATGTAAATGATTTCCTTTCACTTATATTTAAACTGGATTTGAAGGTACAAATGGTCTTAGGAATTAGCAACAGATGAACTCACAGTATGTAAAGTTATTTATATAGTTAAAAAGAAAACTCTATGAAATTTTCCTCTTTCCATCTTCCCATAAAATACTGTTTATGTTACACAGGCTTGCAACCCCCATTCCCCCACTTTTTTTTGTAAAGGAAAGCAACTTATTGGGCAGATTTTTCAATGTATTTGAAATAGAGGATGTCTATAACTACATAGAGTTGCCTTTGTAAGAGATATTTTAATATGGATAGTCAGCTCGTCCAGGCTGATCCTGTAAAATAATAAAGGAAACCATTGGTGAATTAAACAGCTTGTTAGTCATGGGGGATCAGTGAATAGGGTTCTCCTGGGGTTCAGTATATGGAGAGGTAGCAGTGAGATCAGGAGAAAAAAATCAAACTAGTGGTTAGTGAATATATATTAAGGCATCCTGCAAATGCAATGTAGGAAATAGGTTTATTGCAGAGGCTCAAGAATTTAGTACCTTCCACTTTAAGGATCCAGATCAGAGTCTTCGCAGAGCCGGGCAAAGTGTTCAGGAGTAAGAGAAGTAGCCCAGGCAGTATATCATTAAGGCCAGACTATGAAAGCCTCACTGAGTTTCCCAGCCCTCCAGTTCTCTTTGTGTTGATGAAGTTACTCATTTGACGCCAAGTAATGCTCATTAATTTTTTGTTAGGAAAGCAAGGTCCTTCCAAACCTTCCATTCATCCAGTGAGTATGGAGCACCTGCTATGATACAGTAAAGACTGCAAAAATAGATCCCATAGTTGTCCTTAGGAAACTCATGCAGCCACATTACTTAAATACTGAGTCTCAGTTTAGCAATGCCTTTCTGGTTATATGCACAGATAAGGAGGAAGTTCCTTGACCACCTCAGGGCTTACAGCTGTTAGCATTCCCTCTTCCCCACTCATAACCGTGTCCTTCTTGACCCATTCCTCCCTCCCTGCTAGTAGCTGAACCAAATACTAGGGCATGAATCATTTTCATGGGTTGTATTCCAGGTACCCCACCACCACCAAGTGGGGAAGGTGTGGAATTTGACTCTCTTTCAAGCTATGTCCTATAACCTGCATCCACCTGTCTTGCGACATCAATCAGAGCAAGGGCCCACATCCAGACTTATTATCTTAGGAAGAAATTGCTGGCCAGCCCAACCACATAATTTGCATATTGATGCCCCAGCTCTAACAGGTCCCTATAACAAAATAAGTCATGATGCTCTCTCTTTTTCTCAGGAAAGTGGTCACTTTACCCAGACTTAAGATTTTCTCTGGAAAAAAATATCATTTCTTCCTGCACATGAGTTTATGTGCACACATACATATACACAGTAACTGCAAGGTACCAAAAATTGAAAAGATTTGAATAAGTGTATTGAGATAATGATCACATCTCATGTGAAAATGAGGATTTATGAATGAATAGAAAGGATAGATGCATAGAATTCTGCTTTCCCATTAATTTAATAACTGGCTTCCGAAAGATAGCTACAGAAAACCAAGGAGAACTTGGATTTGGAATATGGGGATTATATTTTTAGCTGGGTAAGTGTTTGAACAATGCTGGGATTTAAGGCACTTTCAAATGCTAGATCCTGATCTACCTGCCAGAGAGAGGCAAAAAAAATTGGGGGCTATGGCTCTTTCAGCAGAAACTACAAGGAATCCAGGAATTTTCATCTTGTCCTAAATAAAGGAAAGCTAACATCCTGGCCCAAAAATCTGCCACACCTTTTCATTAATAAACAGTGTCATTTTTTTTTATCCTCAAGTTCTCTTCAATAATTTTTTGTCCCTTCAAGGGAATGTGAGACACTTCCTGCTATGCTGTAGGGATGAAAAGAAGAATAAGACACTACCCCTGCCTTAAGGATACTCACAGTCTAGTGGGAAATATAGAAACATTAATAAATAATCATGCAGAGGTTGATAAATGCAACAATAGGCTATGATCAAGTAGGGACTTGACGGAGAGGAGGGAGTAGACCTAATGCATCTGCAAATTTAGAGGATGCTGAGTGGACAAAACTTCTATTTCGAAGTAGGATCTCTGAGAAATCTTCAGGCTTCTGTCAACAAATATGCATCTGCCCCCAGCCTCTTCCCAATGGCTGCTGGATGAGGCTGTGAGAAAGTTGCATTTGCTCAGTGGACAAGCAAGGGAGATAGTAGGTTACAATGCCCGTGTGTCCTGTAATAATTTAACGAGCAACTGCCACAGATCCCATGTGGTGACTGATGTCACTGAAAAACTGGTCAGGATTTTAAACTTCTAATACAGCAGCAACAACAACTGATACTTATTGAGTGCCATGTTCCTTACTGAATAGTGGTCACATGTCACGTTACTTCTTACAACAGCCTTGTAAGGGTGCTCAATGAAGAATGTGAGGATCAGAGCAGCGAAATCATTCTTCTTTCACTTTTTCCAAGGTCACATAGCTGATATGAGGCATCCTACATTCAAACACAGAGCTGTCTGACTTTAGATATCTTATTCTGTCCACTGCTTCCTCACACCTCCACCTAGACCAACACAGTTACACAAAGTAAAATATGAACACTTTAACACTGGGGTTAAATGTTCTCTTTAAGTGATGGAAGCCTTTGGAGGTCCTTAAATGGCCATGCTGCTCCTTACTATGGTGTCCTGATAATCATCTGCTGGTGTTAAGAAAATTAAAGTTTCTTCATGGTAGCTTAGTTTACTCAAGGTGTTTTGAGTGTCTTAACATTTTCCTAACTTCCTTTATCTTGGAAGGAAGAAAGCCCGCGATGCCTTCAGGGTGCTAAAACTCTATATTTGTTGAGAACATGCCTCAAGGGTATTTTAGACTAAATAAGCTCATAATAGTGGATATTTCCTGAGCAGAATCTAGGTTAAGAAGCTTTGCAGGCTAGTCTGTATAGACTGATACTAACTTTCCTATTAAGTAGGGCAGACTGAAAGACTGTTTCAGAATTTGATGATGGATGAAGAAACAACGCAAAGGTGACACTGTCCTACATTTGTAGTGGTGACCTTATCGCTTCCTTTTCCTTTGTGATGTTAAGTAATGGGCATCTGAAAGAGGGGAAAGATTTGTTTTTCTGTGTGTGTGTGTGTGTGTTTTCTCTAAGTATGTGTTGGCTGTGGGTGAAATCCAAAGCAAGCTGTAATCAAAACTGAATTTTAAGCTAAGACAAGTGACCATAGTGAACATCCCCAGAAGACTGGTCTAGAACAGAAAACAATGGCAAAGTGAGCTCTATGAAGTTGCAGCTCCTGGACAAGGAACAGAGAACACAACACAACCATTACATTGGGGCATAAAGTACTATTCCATTGTCTTAGGAATCACCAAGTGGCAGCATGTTCTCTTAACATATTTTACTAATATGAAAGTTGCAACTGAAAGTTCAAAAACTATGTGTTGAAGAACAGATTACAGGGATGCGCCAGGCATCTGTCCCATTCGGTGAACAGGCCTTGGAACAGATGTCTCGAATTTCTTCAAATCCAGAACATGCTGTCCAATTTTTTTGGTGGTAAACATACTTTTTTTCCTTTTTGTCACCGCTCACCAAAGTATTATATTTAATGCATAAAATATGTAAATTCTTAAAGCATCATTTTGCTCTTTAGTGAGTTTAGATATTACAAAACGGTTTAATTATAAAAACAGACAGACCTAGTCCTGGGACCTGTGCAGCTAGAAATAAATGTGCAATCAAAACTGCAATTACCTGCAGAATTTAGTGTAAACAGATCAGCAATCACATAACAAACACAGGCTAGTTTGCATTCTGATATGAATACAGTTAGATCCAAAGCAATTTTCCTTTATTTATCTTAGCTGCTCAGCATAAATAAAGCAAGGGCATTGAAGCAATTAGCATAATTAGAGTATCGTGGTCAGGCCCTGTGTGATTTCAAGAGACGTTTCACTTTAGAATTCTTTTTCCCATACAAGAGTTTCCCTGAGCCACTAAAATATCGCTTTGGGCATTTTTGTATTTCAAATTTGCAAGTTGTCAGTTTGAAAAACCCTTGACACATGGATGTGAAAGCATCTCACAGACAGCCACAGAAGGTATACCCTCAGCTTTTCATTACTAAGAAGCTGGGGAATTTCCTTTTTCAGCTCTTTCTCCTACTTGACGTTTAACCCTAAAAATGTCAGTCTTAATTATTTCCATTGCCTTCAAATTGGGTCCAAGGGTTAAAGACAACTTGTTCCAAAAAAATAGGGAATGGGAGTAGGAGGGAAGGAGAGGTTATACCATAGTAGTAACTGAGCTGTTGCTACAAGAGCAAAGGCTCGGGCAGCCAGCTAGCTACTGGTGATCTGCTGTTCAGTAGCTCCAAAGAATAAGGCAGCGATCAGGGTGGGGGGAGGGGCTGCACGTGGTTTACTAGCAGGATGCTTGGGAAGCATGGGAAATGTTCTCGGCATGGAAAACTGGTGATGCTAATAACTAAGAGATGATAAAATTGGTTCTGTAAAAACACAAACAGAGGAAAAGCATTCTCTTTCGTTTCTGTTTTTTATTATTCTTTCGTGCATGTGAAGGCACTTAAGAAAGACTGCCTTTTAGTTGGAAGAGAGAAGGTGCTGGCCCTGGGCCGTTCTGTATGTGGTGGAACTCATTCAGTCCCATCAAAGTCATAGATAGGTTATGCTTTCATTCTTTCTACAAAATTATTTTTAAAGTTAACATAGAGTAAGATTGAACCTCTTGTGTGTGTTTATATGAAATGTAACACATGTTGAAATTCACATAACCACCACCACAATCTGGATACAGAAAAGTACCATCACCCCCCAAAATTCCTTCATGCCATCCCTTTGTACCCCACTGTCCTCTTACTCCAAACCCTGGCAACCACTGATTTGTTCGCTTTCACTATATGTCTGTCTTTATGAGTAGGTCATTTAAATGGAATCATACAGCCTGTAACCCTTTGAGACTGGCTTCTTTCACTCACCAAAATGCACTTAATACTCATAGCAGCAATTCATATCAGCAATTCATTGCTTTCTATTGCTAAGTAGTACTCCATTGTAAAGCTGTACTATAGTTTTGTTTACCCATTCACCCATTGAAGGGCATTTGCATCGATTGCATTTTTGGCAATGGTGAACAAATTTGCCATAAACATGCACACAGTTTTGTTTGAACGTAGGTTTTCATTTCTCTAGGGTAAATATTTAGGAGTAGAATTTCAGAGTCGTGAGGTAAGTGTGAATTTAACTTTCTAAGAAACTGTCAAGTGGCTATGCCATTTTGCATTTCTGTCAACAGTGTTGCTCTGCCTCTATCAGCACTTGGGATTGTCAGAATTCATTGTATATTAGCCTCTTCTAATGGGTATGTAGTGGTATCTCTTCATGGTTTCCATTCGCGTTTTGCTAATGGCTGCTGATCTTTTGCTGTGTTTATTTGCCATGTGTATGTCCTCTCGAGTGAAGTTTTGGCTTCTCTGGTGTCTTGCCTATTTTAATGGGGTTGTTTGTTTGTGTTCTCAGTCGTCATTTATCTTTGCAAATGTTAGGAAATCTCAGCTATGTATCCAGTTTTCAATGATGTTTGTTAATGCAAAACCATTCAAAGACTTGACTTTGGCCCATACAAATCATGAGTAAAATTCAGCTCAGTAAAACCAAAATTCCAGGATTAAAGGACTAATAAAAAAAGAAAATTGCTGAAGAATAAGCCCACTCCATTACTGAGCTTCTGATATTTTGATCTTTTTCAACGTTGACTTCTTCTTTAAAGAAAACCTGTGACCCAGTCTTAATGTCTTCTTTCTTTGGCCTCTTTCTATCCTGTAGCCCAACGGTAGCCAACTTTTACTCTGAACTGCAAGTTGAACATTCTTTGCATCCTGGGAAAGTATATAGCTCTTAATCAGTTTTTCTCATAGCTGCTGGGATACTAGTTTAGGGAACATTGGTGGACAGGAGATGGAGTGTATTCTTCCATTGCAGCTGATGTGCTGGGCAATTTGCCTATGCCACTTCACAAAATCCTGTGAGGATAGGTGTGAGCTCTGCTCTACAAATAAAAAAAAAAAATCCAAATTCAGAGAAAATAAAGGACTTGCCCAAGTTCATAAGGTTCATAAGCACCCGAACCCAGGATTCAAATTCAGGCCTGTTTGACTCTGGAAATTTTCTTTCTGTGTTATTGCTTAGTAAGCAGAAGTCTAAGATAAGTAATTATCTTAGAAGTAATTACATATGAGCCTTTAGTCCGTGCTGTCAACAGCTCTGAGAATAATATATAAAAAGTAGGTATTGTTCTCTACTTTCCCTTTGAAAAATTATTTTGCTGTAATGTAGCAAACCCTTCCTTCCTAAAAACAGGATGGTAAACTAAGATCTGATCATTTTGCCTCAGGAAAAGAAGAAGTGACCTTCCCCAGTCTAAGTTGACTCCCAAATTTTGTTGGTTCATAGTCCTAGAAAACCATGCTTACCCTTTAAAATAGACTTTAAAAATGATTCTGAATTATCTAAAAAATTCAGTTGTTTTCATGCAGAACCTCAGAAATTAAACCGAACAGCATTCCTTATTTCTTTACTTCCATAATTAAAGAACTAAGCATGATAAACATGCTAGAAAAACTAGAGGAAAACATTTTCATTTTCTCATACTGGAGAAGGCCTTCCTAACGAAAGAAACCCAGGAGTCACACAAGACTGACAGAGGTGATTACTTAAAATCTAAGTTGTGTACGATGAAAAATAGCATTAAAAAAGTTAAAAGACAAATTGTAGGCTGATAGAAAATACTTGTAACACATAAAACAAAGGATCAGTATTCAGACTATATAAAGCGATCCAACAGTTCATGGAGATCAACATCCCATTAGAACATAGTCAAAGGATAGTAATGAGAACGTCACCAAATAAATATAGATGATTAATTGATGGCAGAAAATTACTGAAAGTTCTTGCCTCTCAGACTGACCAATATTGAGATGACTGATAATATCAAATATTGGTGACAATGTGAGGAAAGTAACTCTCATTCACTCTTGATGACACTGCATGGTTCTATCACCTTCTTGTACACAGTTTGGTGGCGGGGAGGGGAAGACAATTTGGCAACATCTAATAGGATTGGTCAAGTACTTACATTTTAAAGAACTGTACAGTACAGAAAATTTAAAGGGAATCCATTGGTGTATCACTTATAATTGCCCCAAATTTAGAAACCACCTTCAAATGGCAAAATGGTTAAAAAAATTGTGGTATCTATACTACTTTTAAAAAATGTAATAAAGCTGTGTGCTAACATGAAAAGATATTCAAGGTGGATTGTTGTACTCAAAAGCAAGTTACAGAGTTGATGTGTGTGTGTGTTTATACATATATATGAGTATATATATATACATATATATATATACACACACACACACATATATGTAACATGTATATATGTGTATATAAATCTAAAATCCTACCATCTCAGTAAGATTAAAGTTTAATGGGAATGCAAAAATACTGATTCACATTTTGCTTTTAAATAATTTTGCTTTGATCTTCAATAGGAGTACATGCAGAATATTTTTAATTGTTTTATTTACTTATTTTGAGAGAGAGTGTGCATACATGTGCAGGGGCGGGGCAGAGAGAGAGAGAGGGAGAGGAAGAGTCCCAAGCGGGCTCCATGCTGTTAGCATAGAGCCAGGTTCAGGGCTTGATCTCATGAATCACAAGATCATGATGTGAGCCAAACTCAAGAATTGGATGCTTAACCAACTGAGCCACCCAGGCACCCCCAGAATTTTTTTAAACCAATACTTATCAATGAATTAAAGAGACTCTTTCTTCTTAAATAAATTTTGAGTGGTATTCTGCCTCTATATAACAATGTATACTATTCCTTTAAACAGTAAATGTTACCAGATCTTTTTTGGCATTTTATTTAGTCAGCTAGATATCATAATAAGAACATTTTTTAGTACATTTTATTCAGTGTCCTAATCTGATATAAAATCTATAGGGCGAATTTATGGCCTACCCCTTAACTATTATTGGTCAATACAACCCAATTAATAATACTTTCAGATTTCTGCTGTGCAGTACTTACTGTTTACAGAGTAATAGAAAATATTCCTCGGGTGCCTGGGTGGCTCAGTCAATTCAGTGTCCAACTCTTGGTTTCAGCTCAGGTCATGATCTCACAGTTTGTGAGTTTGAGCCTCATGTCAGGCTCCACGCTGACAGTGTGAAGCCTTCTAGGGATTCTCTCTCTCTCCCTCTTTCTCTGCCCCTCCCCTGCTTGTGCCCTATCTCTCTCTCAAAGTAAATAAATAAACTTTTTTTTTTAAAGAAAATATTTAGGGGGGCGACTGGGTGGCTCAGTCAGTTAAGCAGCCAACTTCAGCTCAGGTCATGATTTCGCGATCCGTGAGTTTGAGCCCCACGTCGGGCTCTGTGCTGACAGCTCAGAGCCTGGAGCCTGTTCAGATTCTGTGTCTCCCTCTCTCTGACCCTCCCCCGTTCATGCTCTGTCTCTCTCTGTCTCAAAAGTAAATAAATGTTAAAAAAATTTTTTTTTAAAAAAAAAAAAGATTTAGGGCACCTGGGTGGCTGAGTCAGGGCGTCTGAGATTTGGGCGTCTGAGTTCAGCTCAGGTCATGATCTCAGTTTGTGAGTTCGAGCCCCGCATCGGGCTCTGTGCTAACATCTCAGAGCCTGGAGTCTGCTTCGGATTCTGTGTCTCCCTCTCTCTCTGCTCTTCCCCCACTCATGCTCTGTCACTCTCTCTCTCCTGCAAAAATAATTAAAATATTTTTTAAAAATTTAAAGAAAAGATTTATTATGTCAGGTACTTTTTCTGTATATGAACCATGGCCTGCTAGAAACATCAACCAAAGTGGTCACTAAAAAAACTGTTAACACTAAGCCCAGATTGGGCCTGATTTGTATACTGTCTTGGAACCCATCCTGAAAATGATAAACAATATATTTCTTCATATTGGAAGTCAGGCTTTTGCAACCAAATCCCTTCAATAATACAGTCACTAGGAGCTGGGTATTGTAGAAACATGTGAAGAAGTCAGGAGTGTAACTGGAATAGTTTTGAGTGGACAAGTATTTCCAAGCCATGGCTTACCATCACTTTTTAGGTAGCAAAGTCCACAATGGTAGATAATGAGAAAGTGTCTATTGCCCCTTGTTATATGTATAGTGGGAATCTACTGTAAGTTCCTTGTTTGTAAACCTCCATGTGGTGATTTAATCTCTTCTTTCCTAGGAACCTAGTTCATTTTTCTTTCTTACTGAAAACAACCAATGAAAGTTGTCTAGAGTTTCCACCATGAGTACATAGTGTGTGCTATGTGAAGACTTCATATGTGGATGAATGTAAACTCTCTAGCATACTCTAAGTAGAGACTCCTATGGGTGTGGCAGAGCAAAGGATCCTGCCAAAAGGCAGTAGTCACCTTAGCTTCAGAAATGTCCTCTTTCCAGAACAGGTACTGTGAGTTTTTCAGAGCCCCAGGACAGAATGCTTATAAGATGAATATATTAGCAAGGAATAGTAGCAATATAACTGGGTATTATTCTCAGAGGATTCAAAAATTAAAATAAAAAAAAAACTAAACTAAAACATGGGCACCTGAGTGGCTCAGTCAGTTGAGGGTCAGACTTCACTCAGGTTATGATCTCACGGTTCATGAGTTTGAGCCCCACATTGAGCTTTGTGCTGTCAACTCAGAGCCCGCTTCAGATCCTCTGTCCCCCTATCTTTGTCCCTCCCCCACTCACGCTCTCTCTCTCTCTCTCAACAATAAATAAAAAACATTTTGAAAAATTAAAAAAAAAACTAAACAGAGCAAAACATTCTTCCCATATGCTCTGTCCTTATGGAGGGATGCCATTAAGCCTTTTTGATATTAACAGGCAAAGCCAAGTATAGTATTTACTCAGATTTTATAAGGGGGGAGTATGAGAGTGTGTATATATGTGTGTGTGTGTGTGTGTGTATACACATATATATATAGTTATAGTTATGAAAATTAGCACTTACATACTAAAAGAAATCTGGATGGAGACCGCAGTTTTGAAATTTTGAAATCTCTCTCTTCACTAGCATTCTAATGCAGCATCATTAGGAATATGCCTTTATAGATGGGCTCAAAATTTATTTGACTAAAGACTAGTATAAAATTTGGTTTTCAGAAGCAGTAAAAAGGACGTTTGAGTGTGGTTTCTGTTCTAGGCAGAGAGCAAATGCAAGTCTTGCAAACATTTTGGTTGAATAACTTCTATAATAATCTATACAGTAGAATAATATGGTGCATGTCTTTTAAAACTATACATGTAGAGACTGTAAGTTTCATGGAAAAATAGGCTACATCCATCTTGTTCAGCACTGTCTTCAGTATCTAGTGCCAAGGTCAGTTAAGGCACTAAAGCAACAGTTGCTTAGTAAATACTTAATGAATTGATCAGTTAATTAACATAACCACCAGAACATTAATGGAATTTATTTCTGGATTAGGGCTGCTTTGTATTTCCCTATTTTTGTTCATTTGCTTGTTCTAAATTTTCTAAAATGAGGATGAATTACTCTTCAAAAAAGAATACGTTTTTGCCATAATTGAAAGGTTTGTGGAATCCCCTTAAATTTTTATACTTGTTATATGAATAAGTATGCTGTCTTTCAGTTACAAAAAATCTGCTTGTTTAGGACATAGAGTTGGGGATTATTTTTCTATCATTGTTGATAGTTTTGTACAGATCCACCCATACTCCCCTGTGCTGTCCCCCCATGACTAAGAGTTTACATTCACAGTCTGCATGTCAGGCTTAGGAACCCTCTCTTTGACCACAGAACTGTGTAATCTCTTACCTGGGGCCTCAGGTTCCTGACTTTGAGCTCATGACATTGAGGCAGCTGAGCTAACTCCAACTGGGGCAAGTAAGAGTTTGTAATTAGACCTGAGGTGAGCAGAGCTGAGTGTTTACTTTCAGCCACCTGCTTTTGTTCCATGGCAGTACTGGAGCCTTAAGATACATGGAGAGAGATTTGGGGCATAACTATGTAAAGTGGTGGTAATGACACATCCCTGTTGAGGTTATTATAATCTTCAATTCCTATTTAAAAATCCTTAGTGATAGGCTCAACACAACTGCAATTATTATTAAAAACTTTTGTTTAAAATGTTATTTAGAATATGTTTTCTATATGGACTACGATAATCACAAACAGTATAAGAATAGAGTCATAATTTATGACTATATATAGTGTAGATTGTATTTTTTCCCAACGAAATGCAGAGATGCAGAAAAATTGCCATGATTTGTGTTATAACACTGGAGTCAGAACTAATACTGAGGAGTGTTTTCTCAACTTGATGCATGGGCTTTAACTATGCAGCTCCCATCAGCACTAATGGGAGATTCAAGGCTAAATGCCAAGGATAAAAGTGAGACTATAATGCAAGCTTTGGATGTGGTATAATTGGAAACTGATCATTGTGATTTTATGTGCTATTTTTTTGCTTTTGGGGTTCCCGTTATTATACTTTTAAAATTTGATTTTTCAGATATGGTAAAAGGTAACATTTAATAATAAATAAAATATGTACCCAATTTTTTTGTATCTTTGCCAGTGAAATGATGTAGTGGATTAGAAATCCAACTGAAAGATAGAGCCAAAGGTTTGGCTAAGATATTGGGTATGTGTTGCTTACATAATGTCTAGAAAATTCAGCAGCTACCTGTCTATTTGAAAAAAGAGATTGGTGTACGTTTTCCTAACTGTCTATCCAATTACCAGTCTATTTTTCCTGAACTATTTTCATACATCAGTGGTATTACTATATTATGAAAACCAATGAAAACCCTTGAACTATTTTACATGGTCATAATGAGCATGAGTTGGAAATTAATATATATAACAGGAATAGTGAGTAAATATGATTGTACATATCTTCCCTCTCCCATAGACAGTGTTTCTATACCCCCAGAAGGAAAATTTAATCTTCTGTGGCTAAAATAAATGAAATATATTTCTCTTGCTTGCTTAAGATCAATAAATGAGTAGATTTTGTCTACTTTAATATTTAGGTGTTCTTTGTTTAATCATTTGTGTATTTAACTGATGGCAGCTGCCCTAACTTAGGGTACACTAGAATGTGCCAACCAATTCACTTTTGAGGACACAAATTAAACACATCAGTGTTTCACTTTGGCATGTTCAAACAAAAAGCTCTTAGGGTGTATTATTAATAGTAGAGTGGTAAATATAGGTTTCAACGCAAGCATAAACTTTTAATTGGCCAGTTGTTTGAGAACATGGCTAGTTCATACAGCAGTGGCCATTAATTGGAATTGCAATCTCCTTATATTGAAACCTCTCTGAATATAAAACCTATATGCCTCTAAGACCATCAACCTTAAGTCTCACATTGCGAGAGCCATCATAGGTGTTAATGATGTTCAATAAGCTGAGAGAGAGAGGCATAAAGGAGCACCCAACCATGATCATATATATTGGACACTGCATGTCTCAGTCAGATGGAGTAAATAATTCACTAATTCCTCAACTGTATACCCAATCCCCAGAACTCCACTGTGAAGCCACGGCTGCCCAGAGAGTAGGCACTCAATTGAGAGTAGACAGGAAGAGTGTTGAGCTCATAAGTGAACCAAGACACCTGTGCCTGGGGTAACACTCTTTTGAGAGGTGCCACAAAAGAAGAGAGAAAACAAGGGGCACAGGGTGTATGGGGTACAGAGCACTGCTTACCTTGAGGGTCCAAGTTAGCAGCTAGAGTCTTGAGCTGGTCTGTGAGCCTCAGCCAAATGGTTAGCATAACTTTCAACTATTCACAAACCTTTAAGCTTCTATGACCTAATTTCAGGTTGGGGTGTCATGGGCTATAAACCTGTGTAGACCAATTTTCATTTGAACACCAGGAAATGAGTGGATGAGTCTTCTATATACTTGTGGACAATCAACAAAGAAATTCCTTTGTATTTATGTAATGTCATGGGTGCCAATTGGTTGCCCTCATCACATTCAGTTTTTCCTTAGGGACCCTAGTGTTAGGCCCAAACAAGGCTTGTAGCCCCAAGGTCTAAAGGGCTTGCTAATTAAGGACTGCGCGCACACACACACACACACACACACACACACACACACACACCAGAAAACAAATCACGCAAAATTGAAAGGACCTTGAGTATCTCCATTTGCTCAGAGGTATATGACTAGTCAGGACACCTTCTCCCTGCTCTGTTGTGCTGTTAGCCCAGGAGGGCCCAAACCAAAACATAATAAAGCTCCAACATCCCTGCATTCAGCATTTTACAAATCTCTTTGGAACAGAAGAGTAAATAATTTCGTAAACAGTTTGGCTCTTACAGTAGTCAGTCTTGGACAGCTGTCAACAGGAAACCCCAAGTCATCTCGTATTAAACTCTGCTATCACAGAGGGACCTGTCACCTAAACCTTGACATAGGACCTATGAGAATTATTTTTATTTTTATTATTAGAAAGCACTGACAAGTATTGGGAAACCTAGGAGAATGCATTCTCATTTCTGCTAAACATTGTGTTTATTCACTTACTGAAAGCTCGTTTAAAATAAGACAGATTTTCCTCTCTTAGTAACTTGAGAAACATCAGTGGCAAAAATCACTGCCTGTAATGCAGTCTTTGGACAATTTAACACTACTGTTCATAATAACTGTAAGAAATTATATTTTTTCTTGAAAAATTCATTGAGCCTTACCATCCCAGCATTCTGCAATTTATATATCTGTCATCAATTCACATAAGATGATAGAATTTCTATGACAAAGCATTTGTGATTTTATCTTTTTTTTTTTATGTGGTCTTGAGTGGTATACTATTTTCCTTATGCAGGCAACCTCTCCAGCATCATCTAGCTGACTCTTACTCTTTGTGAATCCTGCAGACGGAGGGGGTGTCAGTGAAGCACATTTATTTTAAGGGGTAGAAGTGGGTAGGGAAAGAGATTGTGTAGGGGAAGGAACCTATCCCCCATCCCCTGTCCCTAAGCCATCCCGGCTTCCTCGTGCAGATGCCCAGCACAGTTCTGTGCATTGGCTGACCCAGCTGGAGACAGTGGTCCCAGCCCTGCTGTCCTGTCCAATCTACTTTTCACTGAAGGAAGAATATGTCTGGAGCCACAGCTGAGGAAGTGGACGGCAGGGGTTGAGGGCAGGATTTTTTCGACCACTGAAATTGGAGAGATATGAACCTGAACTCTTAAGAGGGAGGTGATCTGGTCTCCAGGAAGGCAATTAACCAGACAAGGAGTGTGGGAATTAGGGATCAAAACTGTGAGGCGAACAGGTTGAGTGGTCTTAGACAAGTTACATTTAATCTCAGAGCCTCATTTGCCTTATTTCAAGCAGGGGCAGTGTTAGAATTAATTAATTTTGCAGGGTGCTTTGAGATCCACCGATGTGAGACTAGGGCAATGCAGAAGGAGGTTTTGTGTTGCTGTTATTCTTGTTCCTAGAAATATGGAAGCTTCCTCTTATTTTACCAGCCCCCTTGACTCCCCACACCTGAACAATAAGAAAATGAAAGTAACCTGTTGGCTGTATCAATCAAGTATTCACGTGCAATTCATTCAAACCTTGCCTCAGCCGTGTCTCTGAGCACAGACACTGTGTGATTCTGTTAACATTTTCTGTGGGACTGAGTTTTCAATGATTATATTCTAAGCTTGCTGTTATTTCTGAATTTTATGCAGGGCTGATGATTTCCCCATCTTGGGGTTGGTCTTTCATTATGGGTTTTTTAGGATATTCTTCATGCCTTGTCGTAATACTTCTCAGGGAAGCCCCCTGAAACTTTGCAGAGTCCCCAGAATTTGACCTTAGGACTGAAAAGATTTGATCTTTCTGAGGCTGACCACCAGTGCAGCCTCTCTCTGCCCCGACCCCTTTCAGTCTCTCTCCTTCTTTTGGGCACAACACAAATTTCCAAGTTGTGTATGTTTGCTTGTAAATAGACCACTCAGCTGTGTTCCCATCCTTTGTGTCAACAGGAAAATCCCCTTGTTCTATGTTTAGCTTGAATAATTACCAAACTGTTTGCAATTAGAATGTGAGAATGTGACCTCACAGCAATTTTTTCATTTCCTTTCTGTGTATTTAATACGTTTCAGAAACCGAAAATACCAAATCTGTCCCCCCTTTTTTTGATGCTTATCAGTAATGGAAACATTGCAAAACAATCAGCCCAATACCTATGCTTTGTTCATTTATTGCCTTCTCTGAAGATAAATTGACTGTACTCAACGCTCTTCAGCATTTTTCTTCACCTAGATATTATTGCCTTGTGCAGCCACCCCAAGGTGACTGTTATCACTTAATTAAATCCTTGCACGCTGGGCAGAAAAAACAACATTGTTCCTCCATAACCCCAAGGAGCCTATTTTTAAGCCACTAAGCCTTTTCCCTGTTTTATTAACTTATTCCTGGCTACAACAAGACATACTTTTGTTGATGAGCAAAAGGTTGTATTAGCTTTTTATTTTCTGGGTAAACTTATCTATTCTCTGGGAAGAAGGAAGGCAAAAAAGAATGGACATTGCAAGGGAAGGGAAAAAATGGGGTCTCTTCAACCTCCCTGATTCTAGTAAAGGTCTCTGTAAACACCATGCTGGAAACTAGAAGCAGGGGATTCAGGAAAGGGAATGAGAAAATAAAATGTAAACATCAAATGGGAACAAGATTCTAAAAGTAAAATGACGTGTCTGTCTATTGGGGGAAGTATGTGGGGTAGAGGACGCCACTTTCAAGCTAAGGAAACTAGGCATAGATGTTGTATGTTTGTTTGTTTTTTGAAGAAGGAATGATCTATTGGCACTTCTTTTTGTTGCTGTCTAAAGTAGAATCTCTTTATTAACCTTTTGTCTAATGTGTTTATTGTTTTTTTCCACACTTAGGTTTCCTTCTTTACTTTATGTTACCAGGCATCCTTTATTGGTCAGTTCTATCCCCAGTTATGTTTCAAGGCATCAAAGAAATACCATTAGGGCATATTTAGGTGTGTGTGTGTGTGTGTGTGTTGCATGTGGATGCATGTGTGCACATATGTGTACGTGTGCACATGTGCTAGGAACCTGTAACTGGCAGATCTGACTGCGGCACTTAATATCCAAAAATTCACTTGCTGCAAAGGGACTTATTTGTTCACACGTGGTAAATTATGTACCTTTTAGTTTGTTTCTAGTCCATTACATCATGGGCCCAAAAATGGGCTGTCACTTCTAAGATTTGGACCCAAGGAAACATATGTGTTTATTCATGATGGTAAATCATTTTACCACATGCTGTGCTCACCAACAGAGTAAATGCTGCTTAAAGCTGCAATATTGGCAAGAGTAGTTGATGCTGTGACAGGCTAGGGCTGGATAGAGACCCGGTTCTTAAATAGATAATTAAGATATCTGAACTGTCACCAATCACTGCCCACAGGTTACACATTTCTCAGCTTCATACATGGAACACACGATTGTGCACGCTGCCTCACTCCCTCTTCCAGTGCAAGATACATTCACTGGCTCAGTGTGCCTGTCCCTCAAATGGGAAAAGCAGAAACATCCCTAGGATCATGGGAGAACGAGCCCAATAGTGCCCGTGAAGATCCCTTTAATGAAAGGGCCACGTGTACAAATGCCAGGAATTTTTTCTTGCTTGGTGCATAAGACCTTCCACTGCCTACTTGGAATGACTGAGAATCTTCATGAGCTGTTTCTGGGATTCCGGTCAGATCTGCAATAGTTTCCATCCTGCCAGCCAAATGGATGCCTGTGGGGATGTGTATATCTTCCCACTCACTGGAGTGCACTGGTTTCCTTTTTTTCCTCTACAGGTTAATTTCTTTTCCTTTATAATAGCATTATAAATATCTTACTGAGGCAGGTTAGAGCCCTTCAAAGACGGTGCCCTTTGTAGCAGCCACCCATTTGACTTTGACCTTGAACAGTGTTCTTAGTGTCCTCATGTAGTTAGTATGGACGCATATACATATTTGGCTTCAAATTGCAGTTTTGTTGGTGAGAAACTCTTGCTGGCTTTCTCTGAACAACCTTAGAATATGACATAGAATCCCAGCGTGAGTATCATTTACTGTTTGCCCTCCTCCCTCCACCCCTTCACTCCCTCCCTCCCTCTCCCTTCTCTCCAAGTTAGCCAGAGTCATTCCTAAGCCATCCTTCTCAAAGGTGTATATCTGGCCTTGCAGAATGTCAGAACAGGAGGCAACCTGGCTGTCCTCAGTCACTCATTTTTGTTCTAAATAATCTTCACTGTTGGGAAACCCTTCCTTTTGCACCCAGATTCTGCTCACTGCCTTTGCCCTTCATGAAACAGAAAGACTGGTTGCCAGCCTCTGTGGAGGAACCTGGCGTGTACTCAGTCACCTCTGGGTCTCCTCCGGGCTGAATAATCCAGTCCATTTAACCATTCTGTAAAAGCCTTATGTTTCAATTATCTATTTTTTCAGCTCCCTTTTGAACCCTCTCCAAATTCTTCTTTTTTGTAAAGCAGTGAACCCCAAAACTGAATTTGAGACCTGAACAGTGCTGAGCAAAAAGGAATCTGAGCTTAGAATTCTAAGCTTCATTGTTGATGGTTCCCCTTTGCAGACATTTAACTTAAAAATATTGAGTCATGGTGGGGCGCCTGGGTGGCTCAGTCGGTTAAGCGGCCGACTTTGACTCAAGTCATGATCTTGCAGTCCATGAGTTGGAGCCCCAAGTCAGGCTCTGTGCTGACAGCTCGGAGCCTGGAGCCTGCTTCTGTTTCTGTGTCTCCCTCTCTCCCTCTGCCCCTCCCCCATTCACGCTCTTTCTCTGCCTTTCAAAAATGAATAAATGTTAAAAAAAAATTTAAATATTAAGTCATGGGGCTTCTGGGTGGCTCAGTCAGTTAAGTGTCCGGCTTCAGCTCGGGTCATGATCTCGTAGTTTATGAGTTCGAACCCTGCATCGGGCTGTGTGCTGACAGCTCGGGCCTTGGAGCCTGCTTTAGACTCTGTGTCTCCCTCTTTCTCTGCCCCTCCCCACTCACGTTCTGTCTCTCAAAAATAAATAAAACATTAAAAAATACATATATTGAGTTGATCAGTCACCCTATTTAAAAGAAGAACTGGGTGGTATGTGCACACACATACAGGCAAATACACACACACACACACACACACACACACACACACAATGGGAGGGAGGTGCTGGCCTTTTGCAGAGCCCAGGAGATCAGGAGACACTCCCTAAGACACCATGATCTCTACTTGTTGAGCATGAGGCAGCCTGCAGCCTTGAAGTCTCTTATGTGACTCAGAGTATGGGTGTTATTTGAAGGTAAGCAGAACTAGACTCAGACAAAGTTGTCAAGTGGATGAAAGGCTTCGGCATCAGGCATTTTCTATTTTCTTTCCTTATCACCCTCAGACATGGCCTCCTGGTCCCCACATGGGTGAACAAGCAGACCAGGGCTGGGCGCTCAGAGGAAATAGCTAGTGAGCTAATACGTGTGGTAGACAAAGGGGGAACCTCAGTAAAAGCTGGTTCCTTCCTCCTTCCATCTCTTCCTGTACTCTTACTCCCTCGGTTCTCATCTGGAGAAAGCTTAAAGACCATCTTCTCACTAGCCCATACCCACTTTCATCTACTTCCCATTATCCTTGAAAAGGAGGCAGTAGAAACAATATAGAATTAGTATGAAACCATCACAATATTATTATGTGTAATTGAAATTTTCTAATAAAAATACTGTATTATTCTTATCTCTACTGCTCAATATCTAGAACATTGCCCTTTCTCACTTCACATTCTACTAGATCTTTATACCAGTGATAGGTTAGTCTGAATGAGTATTCGAGCACAACTGATTTTTCTGGGACTATTAGATGCCTGTTGCCAAGATCTTTTGAGCAGAGAAGAATTGCTTTTCTCTATATTTGCCTCAGTATTTTTTATTGAGTGTATGTTACTGAGGTGAGGTTGAAAAGGGGAAAAGTTGCCTAGGAATCAACCTAAGTGAAACAATGCACCCGTGGAATGAGGTTCACCTAGTAGATTATAATCGACCAAGGTATAGCTTAGACCATACCTAGCAGAAGGTCCTGTCCTGCCTCAATCTCTCATTTGGCTGACATCACAATCAGAGAGGACAACAACCATCTTCTTATCCCACGTCTGCTTTGGACATCACCTTGAGCACACTACCTGTCTACCCTCTATCCCAGGGAACTCTGTATAGGGGAACAAAGGGTAGCGATTTGATGCCAAAAAAGTGAAGAGTCTCTGCTGTGAAAAAAATATGCTCCAAATCTTCAGAGTCAATATACAGTGTAGCAGACTGCGTTTGAGTTCCTGCTTTACCACTTGTCATCTCAATTTTCCTCATCTCAAAAGGGGACAGCAATAGTATATCCATCAGAGTAAGGAAGTGAGGATTAAGCTGGGTTAGTCCATATGAAGTCCTTCTCCTGGGGTCCAAAACAGAGGCCACCTCAATAAATTCTGTCACTGATACACATAGTATATAATAGTATTCACACACATCCTCGAATTATCCTCATTTTTAAGTGGCTATGCTTATGGAACTAAAATCATTTTTATGTCTTCATGGTTTTTTTCTTTCTTGTATTCTTGTTGACATTACTGTGTTGTGCAAGTGTCCCACCCTAGATTTCCGTCTCTTTCTGGTAACTTCTACAACTCCTCAAGGTCAATGAAGTCTTTCTTCTCCCTTACAAGTACTCTGGCCCCAACTCATGTTTATTAAACATTTAAAGAGGAGTATATATGACCAGGATGGAATCTCATTTCAGCCAAGAGTCCTTTTCTTCCTTGTCCCCTTAAGTTCATATCTAACTTCATTTTAGTGCCCTTTGTGAATTACACCATTTCTTCCACATGTGCATTTCTTCTTATGATCAGGTAAAAACCACCCTTTAGCAGACATTCTTTCTAAGTCAGCATCTCAAGTCAAATAATAACCACTGTGGGTGCCATTTATCAAATATCTACCATATGCATTTATTCTAATCAACTCAACAACTCTACTGAGTAGAATAAAGAATGTACAGGGGGCGCCTTGGTGACTCAGTCAGTTAAGCATCCCACTATGGCTCAAGTCATGATCTCATGGGTTTTGAGTTCAAGCCCTGCATCTGGCTCTGTGCTAACAGCTCAGGGCCTGGAGCCTGCTTCGGATTCTCTGTCTCCCTTTCTCTCTGCCTCTCCTCCACTCATGCTCTCTAACAAACATTAAAACATATATTAAATAATGTACAGACATTGTTCTTTACATGTACATATGAGAAAACAGTAAAATCGCACATTCAGAATTCCAGCTCAGGTCTGTTTGAGTCCAAAATGCATGTATTCTTTTTCATTGCCTCTTAAAGATTTTGAAGGACTCTCATTTCAAAGCTGGGCATAAAACTTGTCCACCTCTAGCCACATAGAGTCTTTAATTCCACTAAAGGAATTGAAGAGACAAGGCCATAATTGTCCCATCTCCTTGACCATTGCCCCAAATCTTAGAGTCTCTCTGAATCTGACCAGAGTCTTTCTAACAGAGTCATGTCTCGTGTTGAGCACAATTAGAGTGTGGAATTTAGAGGGGCCCCTCTATAGTGCCCAGTCTTTGAGCCACGAGCTGTGGCCTCTGGTATCGTCCTCCCTGAGCATTTCTCAAGAACTGTGGCAAGTGGTTCCCTGGTGAAAGCTGTAGAATGTGCTCCTTAGCAATGATCAAGCCACTCTGGTCTCAGGAGTAGTCCACCCATCTGCCTGATGCATCCTTATTCCTTCCTTAATCTTCTTCTCTGGGGGTTCCATAAGGCTCTCTGCCTCTGGAAGTCTCTTCTCCCACACCCCTTAACAAGGCCAGGAATCTGTCCCTATAAAGCCCCCTTTCTGATGCCTCATCCAGGACTCGGATAATATCTAGATCCCCTTTTTTTTTTATGAGGCCCCCCCTGGAAAAACCCTAGGGAGAGACGTAAAAGAATTAGTTCTCTTTAAACCACTCGCTATGTCGGCAATCCTGGTGTTCACTGACATATGTAGAGAAGTGGTGGAAAGAAAGGGTCCTAATGTTTCAGCCTGTGTCATCCAATACTCAGGTACTTCTGCTTTGACCTCTCTCTGTACATCCGAGTGTTGAAGCCTAGATGTTCTCTCATGTAATTCATTCGCACTGTGTCAGATGACAAAAGGGGGCATTAGTAATATGGTTCCTTCAAAAAGTTGCTGGATAACCTGCTACACCCATCATTCTCTTTTCTGTGTCCCTGTGAGGCAAGAAGATTCAGCCTTGAAGAAGCAAGCATGCATGACTCATGGCAGAACCCCTAGATTTTGCTGTACTGTAGTAAGCCTTTTGAGACAAGAATTTTTAATCCTGTTCAAAATGAAGGTTTTGTATTCCATCATGTTATTGGAAATTTTAATTGTAATCGTGTAGTTCTGTGTGTTAAGGGAGCCCGATATAAGAATTGCTTTTTGGAAATATGTGAAGGAACAAGCTTCTTTCATTCATTGCCTATAAGGGTGTGTTGCCTCCTGAGATTATGGAAAAGAGCTGGGCTCCCTACATTGTAGAATACTGATAATGTCAGTCATTCACTGTTGCACTGTTTTGATCCCATTAGTTCAGGTGACATTAAGGATGTTGATAAACTTTGGAGACCTGTGCCAACATATAGTCCATCAGACCTGCCTAGTAGGTCACATCTGTGTGCCATTAGGCCACACTTGTGTGCTTTTTAAGAAATGGCAAAATAATATTGGCTATACACTTTCGTGAAATGTGTCTGTTATGGCACAAAAGAACCAGGAAAGGGATAAAAATCTGTTGGGAGAGGAGCAGTAAATGTCTTAAACAAGTGTGATTACCTTTAATAAGAATAAAAGGAACACACAGAAAATGATAACAGCTTAAGGTTGTGTTTGTAAAACCCTTAATATATTTTTTATTTGCTTTGGGATAAAAGTCTTCCATTAGGGCACAGAGGCCAATTTGAGTCTTTAGGGGCTCAATCCTTTAGGGGAACTCCCTCTCCTGCCTGCAAAGCATTTAAGTAGAAATTAAAGTAGGTCATCCTATTACTAAGGAGAAGCCCCCAAGCAAGACAATAAAACAAATCTTACTTGTTGGAAAAGGTCAAGACTAGAATGAACAAATCTCATTGGAGGCAAAAAGAATCTACCCCCAATATTCAACCACACACAATTTACACTAGCCTACACAAATATGAAGCCATTCTTCGTCTTCAAAATTTGTTAGTAATCATTACACATCCGTGAGTCATGTGTACAAACATATCCATAGTTATTTTACTTCCCAGGGTAGTTTCCACATAAAAATGCATTCAGAACAGGATTACTGGGCACATTGGTCATGAAATACGGCCCACATGTACCACTACAACCACACCATCCCTGCAACCATCAGCACCTCTTGCAATAAATGGATGAATACAGAGTGCGAATCAATAGACTAAGGGAGAAGAGGAAAAAAGGGAATAAGAGAAAAAAGAAGTGACAAGGGGGCTGAAATGAGAACCTAGACGTTGGGGGAGAAGCTATTGATTCGAAACCTGTGTGCTGACGTTTCCAAGGTGATCCCAGGTGACATTATACTTCTTTGAGGCGTCTATCATTCATGGGAGGCTGATGTTTACTTAAATTCTAAGATATGTGTGAGACAGAGTTTTAGTGAGGATTCATCATTCTTAAATTATTAGAGACTTCATTAAAAATATTAATGTCTTAGGTGACAGAGTGTGTGTGGTGGATACAAGTGGGATATTTCTTCATTGTGAAGTTGATTATCTGATAGTCTTGGGATTCTGGACAGTTAAGAAAAATACCATTTTAATAATGAAAATAAGTTTTAGTTCCCATACGCATCCCTTAAAGGAAGCCAGGCAGAGGGCCAACTGAAAACTCAGACGTGGAATTTAATCAATATATTTGCCCCTTCCTACCACTGTTGTTGGCCATTGAGATGCCTTTGACATAGAAGGTTGAGAAAGACTAAGTGGGAGGTGACAGGTGTGGCTGAAGGTATTATAGAGCTATGTGATTGAGGCTACTATAAATTCTGTAGACTAAATAGAATTTTAATAAGTCTAATAGTCATTGAGAGATGGACTGTCATCCATCAAATGCACTGAATGGTGGAATATATCCATTTTCAAATTATTTTTGTTCTAACATATCTTTAGCTATTTAAGTCCAAAGAGTGGGTAAATGGATCATTGTGCACATTAGAATTAGGCTGAGACTATTGATTCGAGGTTTCTAGTGAATGAATTATCAATACAGCCAACTGCAAATTTCATTTGGAATTACTGTAAATTGGCACATCAGTGCATTTGAATAGATCATGCATAACCTAGATTATTGTTAGAGCGAATCCCTTGTAGGCTGTTATATAACTTCAGTAAACTACATGGCCCTGAGTCACTGAAAACACTTGATCTAGTGATTCCTCAGGTGTGTCAGGTAATCGAGTCTCTATGGCTAAAGTAGATTGTGGTGTTCTGTGGCACCTTGTGCCAAATAGCTCAAGACAAAGTGCTCAGGAAGTAAGTTAGACCTGCCTAGCAGGCTAACAACTATGTGCTGCCTAGCGGAAAACAAAACACAAAATCTGCCATTCTTTGGCAAATGTCTGGGATGTCACTCACTGGTCTCTGACTTCACTAAGGAGTCCAGGAAAGGGAAAGATCCTGTGTGAGGACAGCACTTGAGGACAGAAGGGAAGGGAAAGATTGCCCGGGCAAAAACTTTTGACACTTCCTTTTGCCCTGGGAAATGCATATGGTGGCATTGTTAGCTCCATGAAATGGTCCATCCTATTTGCTAATTATAAGGGTGTGTGTTAGCACCTTTAAAATATATTTATCTCTCAGAATGCAGGAATCTCAAAGTTTATAGAACAGGTCTGTTCCTGAAAAATGGACCATTCAGTGACAGTTCATGTACTGAATCTAATTTGCCCTTTGTCGCCTGCAGTGCATTTCTCTAGAAAAACTTTAAGACAAAACGGAACTATACCTTTCGAATGTTTTGTTAAACAAATTTGAGCACCTATTGTAAAAGAAAACAAAAATAATCTTGATGATTATTTGACCTTTCAGTCAAATCACTTAAACAGGAAATAGCTGAGCCTGTCATGTTTGCTGCCTCGTATGCATATGGCCCATATGGTGGGTCAGAAAGACATGGAGACAGAGAGCCCAGTAGTTTCCACCGGTTAGATACAGTCTTTGTCTTCTTCAAATTACCTTAACATAGCTGATTTTATATTCAAGGTAGTTGCTTTAGACTTTATCTTTGTGTTTCCGTTACTTACACTTCTCTATAGACAACTTCAGTCCCATGATTCCTATTAAATCTCAGAGATTTCGGTTAAAGCATCATATGATCCTGGAAATTCAAATAGTAAAAGAGCCGGTTACTCCTCAGTGATGGCTATGAATTCTTGAGCAGTCAGGATAGTCGCTGAAATAGATCAGAAAGAGGAAGGAAACTCCAATCTCATTTAATTTCCTTCTTTGCTAATGTTGTTATCCCCCAAAGTTGCCAATACCAAAAACCTCATAGGCTGGTCTTGTTCTTTCATTCTGTTCCTGAATTGGACACGTCAGAAGCCAGGATCCACAGCCAAGCACCACTACACTTAATTGCATACATTTAGACTGTCATTTTATGTACACCTAGCACATTCGGTGCTACCACATTCCACATGCTGAATTGCTCTCCTTTGAAGGATGTCATCTAGAGATTGTCTGAGGATTTCTTACGACATCAGTCGTTACACTTTGTGTATCTGCAAGTATGTCAGCAAACAATAAACAACAATCTTCTTTGCTTCAAGTGTGTTAAATTGGCATGTGGGCTTCCTTGAAGCCCTGAATAGGATGAGAGCTCTGTGGACAAGCAGTATATGCCGGTCCTTCTCGCTAAGACTCAGCGGCCAACTGTGCAATGAAACTAGGTCAGAAAAGCAGCCAAGAGCCATAGCAAGTGGTAAACCCAGTTGTTTATCCCAAGATCATTCAGCAGCAGGTTCCCAGTTCCATCAGAATAATTGATTTTCCCATAAATGTGTATCTCTGCTTTGTATGGAGCTAAGGCATTGAAGCAGTGTAGCCTCTAAGCATTTGAAATGCACGGGAAACCAATATAAAGATTTCAATATTGTAAATGTAGGACCCAGAAGAGGTGCAATTGCTTGAAAAAGATTTCAAAGACAATCTTAAGCATTATCGAATTTCTGGAACTAAACACTACTTTTTATTATCAGTCCATCATATTTATAGCTTTATGTGCGCCTAGGAAAAATTAATTATTAATTATATGAATAGTATATAGAATAAAGAGAAGATCTAGTTACACTGATTTCCTGAAATTAACATTGAAGATTTTCATGGCCCACGCATTTTGCCCAATCAGAATTCCTAAATTACTATCTTAACTCAGACTACCATAACAGAATACCACAGACTGGGTGGCTTAAGCAACAGACATTGGTTTTCTCACAGTTCTGGAGGCTAGAAGTCCAAGATCAAGGGGCCAGTATGGTCACATTCTGGTGAGGCCTTTTTTGTACCTTGCAGATGGCCACCTTCTTGCTGTGTGCTCTCATGACCTTTCCTGGGTACATGCCTATAGAGAAAGAGATAGCTCTCTCTTCCTCTTCTTATAAAGATATCGGTCCTGTTGAATTAGGACTCCACCCCTATGCCCTCATTTAACCTTTATTATCTCCAAGAAGCCCAGTCCCCAGATACGGTCACCTTGGGAGTTAGGGCTTCAATGTACAAATTTTGGGGGGTATAATTCAGTCCGTGGCCACTACATTTGCAACAATCAAGTTTCTTTCAGTATGGATGTTTTTAATACCATTTCCCTAGAGATACCAATAAATGTTTCCTAAATGAAACTCATATGAATGCATCAGATTAATATCTAAGGTCTCTAAATGGTCTTTTAATATGCTAAAATCATTACAGGGTTCTTGAATCACTGTTACTACCCCTGACACAAACTCCTTACCTAAAGGAATATATGTACAAAGCTTTTATTATTTTCTCTTAAGGAACCTATTTTTTAAAGTTACCCACTGCCCAGTTGAACAGTCAAGGCTCAGTCATAATCAGCCGTAACAGAAGTAGCAATATGAGTCTGCCTTGTTGTTATCGAGGATGTACTTCTAAGCAAACATGACTGCAAAACAAATTTCTGTAAAGTCATCTTACATAAAAGAGTATATTTCTACATAAAATAGTATGTAATATACCAGAAGGGGGGAGGAAAAAGCCCTAAGTCTCAGTGAAGCACTTGGGGACAGGAAATGGGGTTATGGTCCTGGCCAGCCCCGTGGCCTACTGGGGTAAGTGCTCAAGGCTTGTTCTGGCACTTGCTTTTGGGAGGTGTTCTCCTAGAAGTTTTCTAGGCTAGTTCTTCTTCCTCCAACGCATGAGAATTTCCTTGAGGTCTAGCAGTCTCTTGGCTGTACATTCACAAATCCAAAAAGAGACACATGCAAGGTGATGGATATGTTAGGTAACTAGGTGGGAGGAATCCCATGTGTATGTGTAGCAAATCATTACCATGTATACTTGAAATATCTCACAGTTTGGTTTGTCAATTATACCTCAGTAAAGCTGAAAAATACAAATTCCATCAACCCATGCCTTTTCTAAATCGAAGACAGCATATTACAGGTGCGGGGCTTAGTGATATCAGACAGGAGTCCCCACCTATTACAGAGGGTATCCTAAGCAGGAAACTGCCTTTGCCCTGCAACTTTTTGTTTTATAAAGTTAATTTCCATCTTGGCTCGATTCCTTTGTCTCCGATCCCAAGGATGATCTTTCTTTGAAAAAAGAGCTTGTGAGTTGGGTCCTTGTTCAGCTTTGTGAAACCTCAGCTCGTACAGGCCCAGTGCGTAGTAAGCACTCAACGTTGTCTTCTCAATGTATCACCCTCAAACAATAGGAGCATGAGAGTCCCTTGTGTGGAAAGAAGTGCTGGAGGAAGCACAGAATTTGAGCAGCTTCGATGGGGTGTGAAACAACTAAAAGACCCAGCAGGTGGTCCCAGCATCAGGAGGAAAAAGAGGATCCTTCTTAGATCTACCACGTATTGATGCGTGACATTGAGCAGTGTCCTTAATTCCTCTGGGCTTCAGTTTCCTTACCTGTAAAGTAGGATTAAATAATACCTCACTCACATTTAGTCTATGCAATTTGCCTAACATATATTATTTTTCTTCATTTCCCCTTCCTCTCCGGTGAATATTTGAGTGAATTGGGCATCGTTTAAGACATTCTATAATACAGTATGATGGTATATACGTGATATATAATATATGTAATATATAATAGTATGTTCAATACATATTATAGAATCCATTCTCTGTTTTCCGGTAATCTGTGATCTATAGAATGTCCAATAAACAATTAGTATCTATTCTTTGTATTGCCTTGTATAATGCAGACAACTTGAAAAACACCTAGAGCCCTCCCTGTATGTGACCAAGCTCCACGAGTGCCCAAAGCAAAGCAGTGACATTTTTTGGCCTTTCAGAACAAGCACAATGTAATGTTTATATTACTCCGGCTGGCATGGGAATTTTTTCTTTAACTTGAAAGAGAACTCTGAATTAAACGGGAAAGATGCACAGTAAGAAATTCGCTCCTGGATTCTGAAGAGCCTCTGTTTCAGTAAATTAATACACCATGTACACAAAAAGAAGGCATTTTAATGTTCCAGTGAGTATCTGTGCCTTAGATTAACTAGTGGGAATCCTCTCCCTCAGGCATCAGAGCTTGTGAGCACCACAGGGTCACTTATGCTTCCTGGAGTCCCAGTCTCCCTGGACAAGCCACAGAGGATGTGGGAGCCACATGCTGCCCCTGGTGGCTCAGAGACACAGACACGTGTGATTCCACCAAATGCTACACCCTGTCTTTATACCAGAGCCTGTTGTCCATTTGGCTGGATATTTAAATCAAGAAATCTACATCCCTCAAGGCTGGATGTAAGGCTTGAACTAGCATCCCGGAGAAAAAAGGTCAGCACTTTGATACACAGCTCGCACAAAATGGAATTTTAATGAGCAGAAGCAAAACCTGATCTCCTTGCTCAGAAAGCAGATGTCTTTGTTCTTTTCATGTTTTAACATTTCACCAGCTCAACATCTCTCCTTTTATTTTAGTAACTCTCCTCTAAGAACTGAAGAGAGGCCGTCTGTGCCTCTGCACTGTTTTCTCACCTAAGATGTTTAGATTTATGTCTTTTAGGAAACTCTTAGGAGAGGTGTTTCGAGGCGCCAAGGTTTATTGTTAAGGAATTCCTCTTTAGTGGGAAAATAATTAGGTGTGGCCAAATTAATCTAGTTTGGTATTGTGATTGGGGGAACATGTGGCTTTTGATACATGATAATGATATGAACCCATGCTACCCCTCATGTTATTGACTCACGGGGGTGGGGAAGGGGCAAAGGAAGAGACACAGGAGCCAGAAGGCTCGAGAAGATTCCTGAGAGCTAAATCAAATCCCAGACCTTTGATACATGCTTTTATCCACTTTGAGAAAATATACTTGACTTAGATTCCTACTTCTAAAAATAAAGCTTTTGTTTCTGCACAGTGCTTGATTGTTAAAACGCAGATTGCAAAGACAAAATTTGGGAAACGTTTTCTTCCCCATAAACAGATACATGTGGGCACTTCTGGACATCGTCCCAGGTTCCTTGAGGTTGCCGGGAGTCCACATGTGTGTGCGTGAGCAGTATAGCCTCAGCTCCTGAGTGCAATCAGAGGGCAATATGGCATTTTACTGAGCTCTATCAAAGTGTTATTGTATCCAAAGGCCAAAAAATTTAAGAAACATTTTTGTCTTTCTAACTCTCTTATCTGCTGCCAAAACTGAGTGCTAAGATAGGTATTGAAGCCCTGTCCTCACTCTTCAGGCCAGGCTGCTTTTTTGTGCTTGGCTTATTCAGTCAGTTTCTTTCATGATGATGGAGGCTTGGTTCCAGACCAGACTCCCCTGTTTCCAATGCTAACCCACTGCTCAGACAGCTGAAGGAGTTATTTCATGCCGCCTCTCCTTATTAACTGCAGAGATGTTTTCATAGTTATAAAATACTCTTACCTAATGGCTTGCAAGCATGGTGCTGAAATACACGTTCTGTTCTTGCGCTAACAGAATTATGCCATAACAATGAAAAACCCTGGGTTCGGAGAGAAAGTTGAGTGTGTCAGAGACTGTACTCTATCATGGATGGGTATTTTCTGCCTAGTCTAAGCCCGAATTAGAAGAACATCACAGACGCACGGTGCTTTGGATGTGGAGCACATGCATGCATTTAAATCACGTGTGTCTTACTTTTTTACTGATGTAATTGTGAAATATGTTCCTTTTGCATTCATAATTAGGGGGTGGAACAGATGGTGAAGGCTTAGTTTAAAATAATCTGTCATTAAAATAACCTAGCCTACTGGTAATTCTTCACTCTAACTGGAGTGAGGTCATAGGAAAAGAGTTTGGGGTGATTTTTTTTCTCTTCTGCGTTGGAATGTAGAAGAAAGAACCACTGATCTCTGAGTAGTTATCCACATGAGAATTACCCCTATAAGGGCAAGGTGGTAAGATTTCACTCTGCGGGATTTGGCTGTTGTGGAATATGCAAAACAAAAAAGAGAGAGACAAAACTACTTTGACAAATATAAATCCATTTAGCACAAGGCATTAAACATTAGTATACCTTCAATCATGAAGCTGTGGTTAGTTTCATACCCTGTAAGGAAATAACCTCATCATTTGACAATACTATTAGAGACCCTCAGCTTTTGGGGTTAAAAAACCGTGCCTTTTACTTTATATGTTACGCTGATGTCAGGGGATATAAATTATAATTACAGGCATTATTATTCAGAGATGCTGTAGCTCCTGACTTCGGTATCCAAGCTTCCCTCCTGCATGTGTACCTCATAGACTTACCAGGATGTGACAAAGGAAATCTCCTATCAGCCCTGTCTGGATGGCTAAGAACTGGTTTTAGTAATAAGAAAACTGTCTTGATAAATCAGATACTAGCATGCCTTTAAAATGTCTGTTTTACTGTTTCTTCTAAGATTTTGTTCTCCATCTGCTTTGAGGGAAGCAGATAGATTTCAGCACGGCTTTATAATAAATCTTCTCAAGGAGGGACTAGCATTAACATTTGTGTAGGTTCTTTTTCATCTTAATCCAACCTTAGTTAATAATCAGAAAATTCTACAGAGTGAGTAAGAAGATGTAATTAACCCTTTGACCTCAGAATCTTAATTGGCGCCTGTTGAAAACAGTGGGCAGTTTTAAAAAAACAAAATTAAGAAGTAGCCTGCAGTGATTGAAAAAGCTTGAAATGCAGTAGCTTTCTTGATTCAAAATTTTGACAAATTCCACAAAACTTTAAGATGAATCACATTTGGCTCCCAAGATGAACTGAATGTTTCCTTCTTCCTGTCACCCATTAAAACTGAGACAAACACATTTAGAACAGTATTGATGCTACTCTTAAAACTTTCCTAAGCAGCAGAGTACAGCTAACTGTGAACAAGGATGACCCTGAACCAGAAAGCAATGGCCGTGCGAAGAGCCACCTTGCCAATCTGCCACACACCTGGTTTCGTATCCCATTTCCTTATTTGAAAGGTAATCAAACCTGAGTTTTGGACCTTCATCTCACACTATAGCTATAACTGACTGACATGGTAAATACAAAGGTAAAAAAGATGGCTAACTACCCAATTTGTGTGTGTGTGTGTGTGTGTGTGTGTGTGTGTGTATGTGTTTACCTCTCTGATGACAAACAGCTAATCTGACTAGTTGTGTTCTTCCCACACCAAATTGGCTGTTATTTTTAATTGAATTGACTGGATGCTTTGTTTCATGTAGACATAGACTCATTTTAATCTCACCAGGAAATTGGAACATGTGTCGGAGCCTCTGCCTTGCCAAACAAAACTGGCCAGTTCTTAGATCGCTGCTGCTTAATAGCATCAGATGTTCAGCCTCCAGAATTTTTGTTTCCTTGCTAGGGTGCCCAAAAACCCTCTACTATTTTAGTAAATTCATGAGATATGAACCCAATGTTACAAAATCACGATCCCTTTGAGTAATAAAGTAAAGGTTGTCTGTGGATGGCACATGACCTGCACTAGATGTTTTGGAGAACAGCAAAAGAATCTAGGCTAACTCTGATTTTCCAAATGTCAGGAGATATCGCAGACTATGTTAGACATCTGTGGCATCAGAATCTTCAAATACTCTAATAGCTTCATAAACAGGACTCTTGCAGAAAATAATTTCCGGGGCGCCTGGATGGCTCAGTCGGTTGAGCGTCCAACTTCAGCTCAGGTCACAATCTCACGGTTCGTGAGTTCGAGCCCCGCGTCGGGCTCTGGGCTGATGGCTCAGAGCCTGGAGCCTGCTTCCGATTCTGTGTCTCCGTCTCTCTCTGCCCCTCCCCCATTCATGCTCTGTCTCTCTCTGTCTCAAAAATAAATAAACATTAAAAAAATTAAAAAAAAAAGACAAGAAAAGAATTTCCATCTTTCTTAGTCATTCTAGCATATGTGATCTAAGGGAAAGAGCATTGAGCGTGGAAGTGAACTGGGTTTACTAAGTCTTGGCTGAGCAGTTGTTTGATGTTGGCCAGATAAAGATGAATAAGACATCACCCCACTGCTGAGAAACCCAGTCTCCTTGGGACTTGAATAAGCCAACCAGGACCATACAACGTCATGAATACTTTAACCACACTATCGGCGTGCAGCAGATTTAATGCTAGGTTTGCCACTGGATGACTGTATGATCTTGTCCGGCCACTTAACCTTTTCTGTGCCTCGGCTTTCCAACCTGTACAATGAGGGTTTAGAGAACAGGAGGTTGTCTCTGTGCTAGTTCCATCAGTCCTTTCTTCTCTCAGTCAGCCTTGCAACTGTCATGTGCGTGCATAAGAAGTTCTCCTGCGTCTCTCTCTCTCTCTCTTTCTATTCTGACAGCAGCACTTTAAGGTTTGAGAAGGTGGGTTCACACAACTCTCTATAACTGTATGCCAGGGCATGGCCATTGGGTTGAGTGGAAAACCTGTCAAGGCCCTGTTCTCCATGGGAGGCTTAAAGGGGGAGGATCCTAATCTTCATGAGTCATCCTCAGAAGACCTCTTGTGTGAGATAAAGACGTTTTGATGAGATCTTTCCCAAATTTCCACAAAGGAAACTTCTTTCCCTTTGCCCTGGTTCAAAGCAAGATTACACAGTGCCACACAGCAAACTTGAAAGGTTGGATCTCACGAGGCTCTGGAGGGGGTGACAGTTTTGTCAAAGGGAAGGAGTCCACTAAGTATTTTGTTCCCTGTCCCTTAGCTGATTCCAGGAGAAATATTACAGAGCAAGGTGACAGGGTAACCTCTAGTGGAAGTGACTTGCAAACTCTCTGGTCATCCTACCTCCTACCTATCTTCTAACGGTGGGATTCTGTCATCTGAACAAATCTTTCAAAATGAAGTGACGATTTTTAAGTCATAAGCTGCATCTTAGTGTGGTTCAACTTCACAAACGCTGTGACCATTTCTTTCCATTGACTTACACATATTAGTTACATAACCTTTGTTGTGAGTGGGGGCAGTATTGTTATTAAGTCCAACTGTCAAAGTTCAAATCCTAACTCCATCACTAACTAGGGCAGACATGTCACCTGCCTTCGCAAAGCCTCGATTTCCTTGTGTATAAAATGTAGATAATAATATAATTACCTCAAAGGATACTTGTGAAAATTCAAAGAGATAATACATGCAAACTGCTTAGCACATGTTGCTGAATAAATGGACGGTATCCTGACCAAAAGCTTGCCTATCATGTAATTTGTAATGTAATCATGTAATGTGACTTTTGAAATGTTTTCAGAACCCACCTAATCAGAGGAGGAGGTTGGACACTACCCACGGTCTCTGACCATTGGGACTCTGAAAACGGATCAGGAAGCCTGGAGTCCAGATGTCACACACATACACACACACGCGTGTGCACGCGCCCACACACATGTTCACATAGACATACACACATTTAATACATATATAAATATATATGTATTTCATATAGACATTTGGAGCTCAAAAAAGAGTTCAGTATTTTAGGAAACTGAAACTATTGCTGAGATATGAGATGATCCATTTCTCTACCAGAATTTTATATGCTTCTTCCACCTTTCTCTATTTCAAAGTCATGCCATTAATTTAGTGTGGCCACATACCTTGATCTCAGAGTGGGTTTCCTGTCTTTCCCAATTCTCAGCCTTTGTAAAAAACCACGAATCGTGGAAACTTCTTTTTCTGTGCAAGCATCACTTGTGCAGCCTACCTGGTTAGAGATAAATAAAGGGAAACAAAAGACCTAAGGGGGGGCGGAAGGTATACAATGCACTTTGATCGCAAGCATATGAAACAAATGTGTTCGCTGTTTGAGTGCTGGATTGCAGTTGGAGTCCATGACGATTTACACCACTCGTCACACTGACAATGCAACCTCCCTTTGGAAAGTGGGCGAAGGTTCCAGAAGCTACAGATGATGTAGAGCATCCTTCTCTCCCCACTCCCCTCCTTTTGTTTCCATTTCAGGAGTTGTAATAGAAACCAGGTCTATCACAATAAAACTTGAATATAGAGTTTTGAAAAAAAAAAAAGGATTACAGTTTGTAAGGTTTCAGCCTATAATCATTCACCCATAATGTATTGACTTTTTCTATTTGTTCTACCACAATAGGCGCTGAGAGTGAGAAGGGCATAATCCTTTATTAATTAGCAAATTATTGATGTCCACAGTAGTTCCAGTGGTGATTCTACTTGTTCTTCATATGGGGACCCTTTTTTCTCTTGTTTCATTACAGTTTCCATTCCCGTTCAGCTATTTAATGGAGAATCTGGCTGATTTAATCTCTTAAACTACTGAATCCAAAAAATAAAAATGAAGGCAACAGCTCATAAAATCAGCACGACCTGATTTTGTACACGAATATGATGTATCTTGGTCAAAATGACAGAGACATAAGGAAGTCCTTGAAATAAAGGAAAGCTTGTGGTCTTAATTTAGGCCTTTAGTTTGTTCACGTACAGGGCCCTAGTAGAAGATCTTAGGACTTCGGTTAAACAGGAAGAAAAACATGGTTTTAAATTCAGTGTATGTTGCTTTGTATCAGATGCCCTATTCATTAAACCTCCAGCATATGTTTATTAACTTAATTATATATTTATTTTTTCCTGCAGTCCCTGGATGGCTTTGTATTTGCACTAAATCAAGAAGGAAAATTTTTGTACATTTCTGAAACCGTCTCCATCTACCTAGGCCTCTCACAAGTAAGTAAAACAATTTAGATTCTCGACAGAGATTGTGAAGCCTCCTTCGGCCTTGTGCTTTTCCTTCTTCAAGGGGTATTCTGTTTGGCGTGAATTATCACATGTATTCTTTAATGGCTCTGCCTGACTCTTCTTGCAAAGTCGGTGAGAAAATTCTGTCAGTTCGAAACGTTCGGAATAAACTTGTACTCAAAAACTTTAGTTCCCCCCCTCCCCCCCCCCAGGATCATTATTAATTTATTGAGAACAAATGAAGTTTCTTCCCTCAGTTGTTTTGAACTTTGAAACCTCTGTGCCCGGTAGGAGAGGGACACACTAATAGTGCTTCCCTTGTGTCCTATTACTGGATGTTTATGGAGTACCCTGCATTATCCTGGGAGCTGACACAATGACAGGAGTCATTTGGAGTCAAGAAATGCTGAAAGAGACCATTAAAATGTGTTGCAGGGAGGGTCCCAGCAAGGATCTGTTTTGCTGCCTTTGCAAATGCTTCCTAACGCTGAAAGGCAATTTCATAAAATAAGATAGCCTTTCGTTATGTGCACTTTAATTACTCGTACGTGTCTGTCAGAGGTTGAAAACAAAGAAGATGGAGGCAGCTGAGGTAAGGGACAAAATCCTAGATGTCCGTTCTTGATATTCCCCTGGAACACAAAAATTTTACTTCCGTTGGATTCCAGGACATAGGTTGCATCTACGGAATGCCAAAATCCCCTGAAGAAAAGTTGGCGATTCCACTAATTATCCAGATGTTTTTTTTCCTCTCGTAAAAGTGCCGAACATCTGGATACTTGTGCCCATACAGGTGATTGGCTGAGTTTGACCCTTTTCATCTGGTGATTTGGCATGAGGAAAACACAGCCTCGGTGGGAGGGATTTTGTGTGTATGTGATGATCTGCCAAGTTGGATAATCTACTTCTCATTCAGTTGCCCCTTGGAGCTAAAGATGGAGATAAGATTTGTCTCTCTCCTCTTAAGCAAGACCCACCCCAGACTCATTGCTTCCGCAAGTTGGCACTGCTCTAAGGAGGCACCCAGCACGGCTGGAACATTTTGGCTGTTAGTGAGTTTTCTGGGTAATAGCTAAATTGAGAAAGACACTGGGAAATAATAAAGAAAGATATTTGGCATTTGAGGAGGTTTGGAGGAGGGGGAGGGATCCTGCCAAATGTGATTATTTACTGTTGAGAATCCAAGCAAGGGTCCATTAACTCTTCCTTGAAGAACGCGCAAAGCTATTGGCTATAGTTTATAGAGTAATTCTATTTTATGTGGGTTTCAGCAAACCAAATGATAGAAACTGGGCTATTGTTAACTCACTGTTAGCATTCTTGCATCTTATTGAAATCTCTGGTTTTGTAATAGCCTTTAATAGACTCTAAGCCTCATCTTAATCTGTTGAGGACCTAGTTTTGAGAATCTTCAGTTTTGAAACGGGTGTGCCCACTATGTGAGTATCTTACAGGACTGGAAACACCACTGTTTGGTGTTCTGCGATGCCCATATTCATCTGTTTTATGCACAGTATCCAACAAAGTTTAATAAGCCAGTGAAGAAGAAGGATGAATAATTAGTTTAAGCAGGTAAATGCTAATTAGGGAACTCCTGAAAAGCATCCATTATATACTAGCTCAAAACACGTTTTACAGCCCTGGTTAGTGGTGTAATCCAAATTCTGTCAAGGCAACTGCATTTTCTGTAATTGAGATGTGTATGTTTGCTTTGCATAACAGATGGCTCTGTGTGCTTAGACTGATAGCTAGGAAAATAATAATTGCATTATTCTGGCCAAAAGAATATTAGCTCTTGGGTTTTGGCCATTTCAGTCAGTCCTCCTGCCAGCACAGCATATGCACATATATGGATTGGATTTTCAGGGAAATTGATGCATCTGGAATAGTGTGGCCATCTGAAATATCATCTGTTCAAGAAAGATTTGGCTTTAACCCTGTGCTGGGTTCTCCTTAAAAGCAGTATATTTCACTGCTTTTCTACTGTAACATTAAGTCAATCTTTTCTTAAAATCTGAAACAAATAATTGAGGTTTCTGCAGAGTAAAGCAGCTGTGTAGACGTTTTGCAGCAGGTGGCACGTTCTGTCCGGTCATTCCCTGCTTCTTTTATGGGATGGGTTTTACAGTGTGGATCAGTAGTCAGCAAGTCAGCATCTTGACTTAACCAGGGGCAGACACCAGCCCCAGCGTGCTGTACCCTCAGTGGTAGATGGGTTCATTGTCGCCAGCAATGGTGGAGACTATGAGGTACAAGACAGAGGTCTTCAGTTGGAGGCACTGTGCAAGTGAAATGGTGAAGGGTCCATCACGAGAAGGTGACGTTTGCAAATGCCGGTGTAGGTGTTAACATTGAAAACTAAAGTTAAAAAACACTTCTGGATTAATGTGAAAATAATCTGCTAAGAACATGGCCTGTTTTTAAAAATTAATTCTCCAACTTTGGGAAGGAATTTCCAACCCAGTAAATGTTGTGTTCTCGGTCCCAATAGGGTACTTGAGACTTAACCCTTTCCAACTTTCTTCAGTGACTTCTTGAAGTTGCCGGGTCACGGGGTACTCATGGGGGACATACGATGCACAATGCACTCACAGTTATTCGGTTAAGTAAATACTTAATTTTTTACACATGAGCGCACACACACGCAGACACACACAAACACGCCCATAATTGAATGCTAACCAAATGTGCTATTTGTAACCTACAACTTTGGCTCAGAAGTTATCCCGTGAAATTCTAGACAGAGATAAGGAGTCTGTGAAATTATGGCCCCTCCGTTTCTTTTTAAATAGTTCCATTAAATAAAGGCGATGTATGGCTGTATCACCAAAGATGTACCCAGTCAAACTGTTAAGGAATATTGTGAGCATGCCAGTTCGTTAGAGCATAGTTATGCCTACATTTGTAGCTCTCAAAATATCCCTTCCTCAGTTTTATATTCCTTCAACATGTAAATAAATATGGTGCCTTTAAAGTGGCTTATGTCCAGGAAAGAATTAAGATTTTATTTTGACTCATGAGAAAATTAAGTAGAGAGACTTGTCCTGAGCTCTGTTGTATAGCATGAATATAGAGACAATCAGAGTGGGTTTTTCCTCTATACTCTGTTGAGTGGAACAGCTCCTGGTTTCCAGCGTGTATGTGTGGCAGTTATTCTCTGTAAAGTCCTTTCATGTTATCATGATGGCAGGAATGAAGGGATCCGTGATGATGTTCAGACCAATTCAGCAGCCCTTTTGACTCTGCCAGAGATATATATTTAAAGCAACATTCAAGGTGTGCTTTCAGGTTGTAGAAATATGCACTGTTGGAGTGCCAGGGTGGTTCAGTGAGTTAAGCATCCAACTCTTTATTTTGGCTCAGGTCATGATCTCACCATTCGTGAGTTCAAGCCTGCTAGGGATTCTCTCTCTTCCTCTCTCTCTGCTCCCCTCCATGCTTGCTTTCTCTCTCTCTCAAAATAAGTAAATAAACATTAAAAAAGAAATAGAGGTGCCTGGGTGGCTCAGTCAGTGAAGTGTCTGACTCTTGATCTAGGCTCAGGTCATGATCTCACAGTTCGTGAGTTTGAGCCCTGCATCGAGCTTTGCACTGTCATTGCAGAACCTGCTTGAGATTCTCTCTCTCCCTCTCTTTCTGTCTCTCTGCATCTCATGCTGTCTCTCCATCTCGGAATAAATAAACTTTAAAAAAAATTAAATAAAATAAAAAGAAACATGCACTGTTGACTTACTTCCCTAGATAAAGATGATTCCTAGTTACTCACCATGAAGCCCTATCTTAAAAAAAAAAAAGAGCCCCAAATATCATTAATGAGTTTGGTTTGCATGGGATTTAAATGCCTTCTTATACCTGGCAGATAGCCTTCAGAGCTGCTAAAGACAGCTCTAATCCATAGGTATAATGGAATAGGCATAAGTGAAAATGAAGAAAGAAAACAGAGTGTATTCCCTAACACTGAAAATGTAATAATAATACATAGCCTGATTTTATGAAATCTCTTCCGGTATGCCTGGGGCTTAATTGTCAACGGATCCAAAAGAGACTTAATACGATAAATTTTAAAAAATGCTTGTTTGATATAGGACCTAAAACTTGGAGAAATATTCATTTGTTGGCTTATGTCCTCCTCTTTCCACAAAGAGGAAAAATAGCTTATATAAATGTATATAATAAAAAAAAAAAAGACAATGGCTAAACAGAGCTAAGGTATAAGGAAAAAGAAAAGACAAAAGTAAGTCATTTGTTACCACATAGTAGGAGCACACAATAGAGTCTCTAAGAGGGTTATAAGTGATCTGATAAAGCTTCCAATTTATCTGTGAGCTTCCTGGTAACCAAAGCAAAAAAAGGAAATACAGCCATTCATCAAAAAATAAGGAAACATCACTTTTTATGGAAAGCAAAGTTTTTCTGGGACTGCAGTATAAGAATAAATCTCAAATACGATCTCCATGGCGGCTAATATGTGGATTATGACATGTTGATTTGCTTCCATTGGAGTTCACATCCAGAGCAAGGCTGTGTGGATCATATAACAAACATGAACAAACATATTTCAAATTTCATGAGCAGACAGAGGACTCTTCCCACCCCCTCAGGTGGTGTGCCAGAGATCATTTTGAGAGTGATTTTCTGATATCCAGGTCTTATAATAGCATTGACTAATTTGATGTTTTATGTGCTTTTATAAATCAGCTTTCCCTCACCCAAACACAAATCCTGCATTTACTCTTAAATACTGATGAGAACTTTAACATTATAGTTGCCAGGGGCAGAGGACATGGGTCCCAGTTAACCAGAGGATAAAAATGGACTTACATTTTTTTAAGAACATTTTTCTTTGAAAGTGGGGTGAGAGATGATGATTCTGATGCACACCCGTGCCAGCAAAATGTTTTCAATTTAGCATAGAGTCTTATTTAAAATAAAGTGGGATCTAGAACACACTGGGAGAGGAACAGATTTTTTACCCCGTGATACCATTAGAAAATACCCTACAACCAGCTAATCACTCTCTTGAGATGCCTCCTAATTCCACCGCCCAACCCCACCTGCCTCCAGTGCCCAGCTTGCCTGAGTCACTTCTCCTCATCACATCCCCATCCTGGTGGAAGATCCCTCCTTGCTGTCATAGCCAGAGAGAAGAGAGCCACAGACAAGCTTACAAAACTGGCTTGTTCCAAGGCAGCTTGCAGAAAGGGGCAGGGTGGTCGCAGATTGAAGGGCTAATAGAGGTGAGGGTGAAAAGGGGGAAATGATTGTTTTACGTTTAGTCTCTTTTTTTTAAAGCCATGCGGATATATTTATCACAAACTCCTTTTCCCCATCCTGTTGTTCATCTCCATATTTTAGGTTTCTCTGCATTTGTTATATAGAATGGCAAATAAAATTACAGCGACAGCACACAAGTACAAGGTCAAATAAATGACAGAGCTCAGTCTATTTGTGAAGCTATTCTGAAAGGGAACCATGGTGCCAAATGTGGTTTATTTGAATAATAAAGAAGAATTAGATTCCCCTGATAACTTGGCCGAGGGCCAATAAATCACTGGAGGTTAAAGACGCGTTGCAACTGCCATGTCTTTCTTTTGCTTTTGGAAAGTGCACCCTCAACTCTTCCGTTCTACATTTTTTCAATGCAAATCGAGTTGAGGTTAGTATGTGGTTAATATCCTCATTTCCATGCTTGTAAAAGATATATATATATATATATTGCTTTAGAGGGGGGGGGAATAAAGTAGACATTAGCTTTCCTTACAAGTTACTACTCTTGTTTGGCATCATCACATAGATATCTGGATCTAAAGACCAAAAAAAAAGGTATTAGTTCAACACAGCACAGGGCTTTTAATAATGGGGCTATGTGGTAGCATTTTTTCGGTTGGCGTTCTAAATTTAGGCAACACTGAGATGACTCCTTGAATAAATGAGTATACGTAGCCCGCCAAATATTGCTTTGTGGCCCCTGTCTTAAAAATCTTGCTAGTAGACATACCTTAACTTGAAAAAAAAAAAAAGAAAGAAAAAGAAAAATGTGTAATTTTCCGCAGCTTGTATGTTTTTCCCCCCCCAGCAAGTCTGCATTTTTCTCCTGTACTAATCATAAAAAGTTCATCACTTCTTGGTGTAACAAAGAAAAATGCCCTTTTGAATGAGGAAGCTCTGAGGGTTTAGAGACTATTGAGAAAATATAAGTATCAAAATAATTCAGAAACAGTACAAGGCACAGTGGCACATTATCAATTTACAACATTTAAATTGATAAATGCTTGGTGGTGAAGGCCTACAAGGGCACTTTGAAAAGCAAATAGCGACCTGGTGAAGAAATTGATTTTTCCCCCCCGAAAATGACTGCATGATGCATCATTTGACTGCATGCTGTCCGAGTGCTTGACAGAGATAATCTCAGCAATCCCACGGGTGACCTTATCGTTCTCACCAGGGCAACTTTGTCTACGTTCTGACTTTGTGCATGTCAAGGTTCCTCCCTGCAGGATCCTTGGGGGAAAAAGTTCCTCTGTTCGATCCAGATATTGAACTGCTCATTCTTCCCCCTTTTCCTCCCCCGTCCCCTGCTCCCAAATAGGCAAACACGCCTCTTTATTTTATCCATAATTATGAATGAGCCGGGCAGAACACAGCAGCTCTGCACCCTGTATCTTTGTTGAAGGCCTTATTACCTTTTAGGTCATAGAGTTCTAGGTGATAATTTATATGAGCAGGGATCTTGTTATCAGAAAGAGTAGAAAGATTCCCTAATGTTCCCCTATCGTACCATCCCTTCTTTAGCAAAATGTCAAAAGCTAGCCTGTTTCTTTCCTCCTTGTACTTGCGAGGGTTTTGTTTTGTTTTGTTTTGTTTTGTTTCCTTTCGTTTCGTTTCCTCCCCTCCAGGTTTGACACAGAAAGCTTCTAAACCTGTTTTAATCCATACCCTTTAGTTTTTAATAATGTTGTTTCCTCACCCTCCAGGGATTCGAGGTGTTTCTCCTGTAACTTTAAAATTATGTAATACTGACACGAGGCCCGGATCACGAGTGACCCAGTGCCATTGGGCCTCGTGTCCCAGTGAGAGCCTCTGTTGCAAAGAGCTGATGTAACCCGTGAGGCTTCCTCAGGACCACCGGTGTTCAGAAAATGTTTTTTTTTCTGCAGGAGAGGAGTAATTGACAATTTTTTATGCTTAAAATTTTTCTGTTGATGTACGTGCATGTGTGTGTGTGTGCGCCTGTCTGTTTATCAGTAATCTTCCTGCCACACGGCTTGTCGTTGGTAATTACAATTCTTGATTAGCCACTTCTTGAAAGCAGCAAATACCCTGCCTGGTTTGGCACCCTCAAGCTACAGTCCCCACCGGCTTTGACACCCTCAGTTCACCATATTCAACCCCTTTTACCTCCTTCTTTCATCCACAACATTAATTCTGAGTGAACAAGACGTGCTTCCTTGCTTTTGACAAGATTTGCTGCAGTCTCATGCGACAAAAACCCAACACTCATTCCAGATTCAGAAAGTAGGATTTATAACAGCATTTTAATTTAATGTTGGATGTCGAACATATAAAGAGATCACAGTAGTACTAGAGCTGAAAATTGATGCCTTTTTTATTAGTGTCCTCTCAGAAGTGGGTGAGACGCTGTTTGTGCAGTGGAGCACAGAGGAGCACAGTCAGATGAATGAGGATATGCTATCTGCAAGGAATCATATTTCAAGCCACTGTCGGCCTCTATTGATGTGCTCAGAGTTGAAAGGTTATGCTAGTAAATGCCATCCGAATTTCCAGCATTAGAAATCGGTAGAATAATCTGCTGGCTGTCACTTTATGCTCAGCCTAAATGCACTGCGCGGCGATGTTTTACTTATTTTAACTCGAAATTAATTTCTTATTGCTGGTGCATTTCTTTCTCTCTCCCAGGCATTCATCAGTCCCCAAATGGGACCGATTTTTAACACGCCATCTGAGTAAACCAAAATCTCTCAGAGAAAATGAAGGAAATCCGCATCATCATACATGAGAATTATAGTCTTCTTATTTATTCCTTTGAACATATTTCACCAGGCACTGAGACTAAAACACAGGAAGTCCTGTCTGCGATGGGGGCTTTTCTAGTCAGACTGTATCACAGCATCACAAGACAATAAAACGTAGGCTCACCATTTTCAGATGTATAATCTGAAAACCTTTTACGTGGCTTCTTAATTTCTGCAGTTAATATGATCCGGAGAAAAAAAGAAAATGAAGTGTCTTCATTTTATGGGATTGGGAAATACAAAGCCAGGGGGAAAAAAAATACTTTTTGAGGGGCTAGCTTGTTTTATTTGTGTGGATAAAATGGTAGTTTCATTTTTGCTTTTAAAGTAGAGCACTGAGCAAAAAAAGTAAGATGGAGAAGAAAATTTAGTCATCATTCTAAGTCTGTAATTTATTCATTTTTAAATAATGAAATGGTGTTTTTTCTGAATTAACCCATGTATTATTCATGCAGGCGTTGGCAATGTAATATCCCTGGTTTTCTGGAAAGCAATGTACATTTCTTTGCCTGACAAGCAGTATTTTCTATATGGTATTAATTTAATGGCTTATTTTATTATGCAAAGTTGGAAAGTAAAGATAATTTCTGTCTATAACGTGGTGCTTATATAGGCAATATATGCAAAATAATACCTCTGCACCTACACCAGCTATCCTCGCTCACTTAGCCTGGCCCCTGTGAGAGTGAAGAGGGAAGGCACAGTGCTCATATGAAGAATAAGAAATAACTTGACCTCTGGGGAAGGAGGTCATAGAATCGTTAAATTCATGTGAAATCCAAATTTCATTTCTACACGCACACATTCAATCTATATTGGGTTTTCGCTCTTACATAAGAAGACATGGTTTTCATGACAGGAGTAACATGGCGACAATTTCAGTGATAATTTCAGTAGGAATATAATAAGGAAATTGACTTTAGGTTTTTGCATAAGTTCTAGAACTAGGCTGATAACCTGAGAATCGATGCCAGTTTTAGACAACAAATGCCCTGTGGCTTTTATCCTTGTTGTTCCTCAGTCCCCTTTGGATGACTGTCCAAGATGCAATGTCTTTTTCCTAAGTGGTCATTTTTAAAGAGACCGAGAACAATTGTTTCAGTGATTTAGAGCATCCTTTGATGTGCACGCCTATATACATATATGAATGTGTAAGTTGCTTTCTTTCTGATTTGGCTTTTATGCCTACTGCATCTTTGTCTACTGATGGAAATAATTTCCAAAATGATTCACTAAAACAACAAACCAGGTTTTCCTTTGGGTGTCTCCTCCCCTTTCAGCCTCCTACAACAGCAAATTTACCACATTCAGGAATAAGCAAAAACTTCCTCTGATGCTGTTAAATTGACATATGCCGGCAGATTATATCTACTACTTTCAATAACTAAATAACTACGCAAACTTTGCAAGAGCAAGAGAACGTATGCAGAGGGAACTTTTTCTTGGGAAGGAAAAAAAAAGTGATTTGGGATAGGATTTTTTTCAGGGCAAGTTATGGCCTTTTGCAGAGGCAACAGAAAATACCTTTGTACCAGGTGTGACATTTTGTAGATCTCAGAAGTGTATCAGTATTGCAGGATTTGAATTCAGGTAAAGAACCATGCATTCCATTTAGTGTTTTCTTCTACGTTTTGGAGAAGCAAGCTTTGTATCAAGCAGCCTCCTCCCTTCTGGCCTCTCTCCCCGATAGGAGCCTTGCTTTAGAACCACAGGCAATCCCTTTTAGTAATGCTTCACCAAGGAAACAATAGAAGATTGCCTCTCAATTAGGAAAGAGCTAAGGCTTTAAGGAGCATAAACACATACACGAAGTACGTGAACCTCTGAGTTTTATTATTACTCTGTAGTCTCTCTGGACTTTCAGGTGTTTGTTCCTACCGTACTTTATTAGATGCTTAGATCTGGTTCATCAAAGTCCCTAATTGTTGAACTTGACACTTTGGAGAGCTTAAAAAACATTTGCGCAAAAGTACTTGTCTATATATCTGAGAAGTGCAGAGAAATGTTTCCAGAAAACAGGAATGGTCGCATTAGCTAGGATCTGGTTCTTTCCCATGAACTGTGCTGGCTTGCTTTCTTTTAAGAAATGTCGAGGCTAGCAAAATTGTGAAATGACAAGACAAAAATTATTTGTGTTGTGAAACGTTCCTGTAAGTGGTGAGTTTCTTTCTTGCTTTTAAATATCTGTGCAGAGAATCATTACTCCTTGATGAAATCAAAAGGAAAGGGGTAGAGGAAACAGGCACAAAAATTAAAGTGTTCGGAGGCATTTCACTTTAAGATCAATCAGCAGCGACTATGTGGAAATGAGGTTAGTCTGGCAGACAACTTCTGAAGAGCAAGCAGGGCTCACCATTCCTAGTTAAGTATGGGGATCTCCTCAACCTGAGTGTCCCAGTGTAATAGGGCTGTTATTTGCAACCCCCTGGTTCTGACGAGGGAAACATGATCAGACTGTGTACTCTAGTTGGCCAGGATCACTTTGAGCTGCTGTGCTGCAGAGGCTTAGCATGCTTGTGATGTCCTGTCTGCATATCTGTGGGAATGACAAAAGTCTGCACATCCCTCAGGACAGAAGATGCAAATTACAGGAAAATAAGAGGTGAGACTGGGAACCAATTCCCTGAAATAAAAAAAATAAATAAATAAATAAGAAAGGAAAAAAGTAAAAAAAAAAAAAAAAAAAAAACATAATTTTTCCAGTTCATTAATTAAAATTGACATTGCAGGGTTTGCAAAGACCAGGAAACGACTGCGCCATTTCACCACATTTCAAAACCTTTTCACTTGAGCAGACAAGTAAATCATGCAATTACTGGGACTCATTCAGCTCTTTAGTAAAAACACAGGCCTGCAACCTTGGGTGTAACATACATTGAAATTAGAAGAGTTGAACTGAAGATATTTCTAAAATGTCACAACTGCTCTGTGACACTGGATGATATGTTTATCCATTCATTATCACTGAGAACACCTGGGGCGGTGCTCAGGAAATCAGATAGTGCCTTTTAAAATAATTATAAAAGAAGCATAGATTAGCAAGCTGAGGGGGAAATAGACAATCCTGAATCACGATGCTCCTAATTTTGATCTGTTTGGGGGCATCAGCTTCCAAGTCACAACAGTGTAATAACTGACTGCAACTGTCAGCAGCACTGAGGAGAGAGAGTGCCAAGTAGGACTATTTCTAAAAAGCAAATGTTTTCCTGGAGATGAAATCCCAAGCATTCATTTTCTGTTTAGAAAATTAAAACACCACATCCATTGGTGGTGTTTCTGGTGTCAGTTTCTGGCTTGATCCTTTTGTCTTTGGAGAAATAGGAGACAGCGCTCCGGACTGAGATCCAGGAGACCTGGTTCCGGTCTTGCCTCTGCTGCTAATCAGGCAAGGGACCTTCCAGAAGCCTGGATCTTAATTTTTCTTAAGTGTGAAATGAGGGGGTGATTTCTCAGGCTCCTTCTTCTTTAAAACCTGCGCTCTCTGAAATTCATTCAACACTGGACGTTTTCTCCTAAGCACTAGGGTAGGGGTGGAGGAGGGGAGCCTGGAAGAAGTAGGCTATTTTATTTTTAACCTTCAAAGGAATTTAGTTGAGCAGATGCTACCCTGAACTAGTCAGAGTAGAAAAGAAATGATATGGCTTTTAAAGGGCACATCTAGCATATCTACTGGGGTAAAGTAATTCTGGCAATGCTTCAAAGGATATAACTTTTGATGGTAAAGTAGGTAGGCTATGGAATGAAATCACATATGGCAGGCTGTCAAAGTCTCCTACACTTTCAGTACATTTATATAAGTGCAAATGGAGGCTGCTTAGATGGGGCAATTTCCTGCTAAGACTGCTCTCAGATTATCTGATATTATTTGACTAAATTATCTCTGTAGAAGCTGAGGACAACTTTTATGATCAAATATTTTGAAATTAGTTTTCCTCGTTGGCAGATTATCTGAAATATGAATTGCTCTCGTTTGAGCACTTGAAATTGAAAGGCTCTGGTAATAGCAATTATAGAAAAACAAGGGTACTGAAGTGCTGTATATCACGCTGAAGGGAATATGTTTATAGGTCAGTGATGTCAATAACTGTAGTTCTCCCAGATACCTCGCCGTTACCCTTTTATCCTGGACTAATTCAAAGGACAGACTGACTTTCTTCTTAACAAGGGTATTTCATTTTTGCGAATAAGTACTGATTTTATTGACTCTAGACACTTAAACATGGTCAATTCATATTTATTACATTTCCCAAACCTTTCTTAGGGTGTCTGAGGATCTAAAATGTATGAACACACTGAAATGTATAAAATTCTAAATAATTCTGAGCTATTATTATCTATATGATTGACTTGTGTATTCCTGGTGTCCTCTCTGCAAAGCCGTGGCATAACTACGTGGATCTTCTCTGCTCACGTTTATAACTTCCTGATGAACAGTAATTATAAGTAACATTTATGAAGCCATTACCCTGTGCCAGGCATTGTTCTAAGCACTCTCCTGCCATTAAAGTTTGTAACGCACCATTGTTAGGCCTGGTGACTATCCCTATTTTATAGATAAGACAACATAGGCTCAGAGAGGTAAAACAGCAGGTCATACATCTAGAAAGTGGCAGAACCTGAGTTTAAACCCATCCCACTTTAAAACCATCCCACCTCAAAGCACTCATTGTTAACTGTTAATGCCAGCTGCCTCTGGGAAGTTTTAGGTAATTAACAAATAGAACTATTCAAGGTTTATGGGTTAAGAGAAACTGAGACTTAGAGCAATTAAGCATCCTGCTTAGTATCATAAAATAGTTATTCTCACAATGCCACTGTATATAAATGAACTTCTGAAAACATCGGTAAAGTTATATAGTTATATCCAAAACTTCTGATGTTGCACATTATGAGAAATACTCTAAGATTCGATAGCAGGCCCAGTAATCAAGAACAAGGGTCTAAACACAGCATACCCATGGTATTTGCCACACATTTAATGTGTCTTCAATCATGCCAGCATTCGGCTAGTACTGAGTGACCCCCATGTGTCCAAAATTGTGCTAAAAACTGATGTTGTTAGGCATAGTTCCTGCCTGCTCAAGGACCCAGTGTCTTCTCTTCGAGATGCCATAGGCATGGCAACCAACTTGCACTGACCTGTGGAGCGTCAATCTCAAATATTTTAATGAATAATGAATGTCACACATTACAGTCAAGAGATGCACTATAAACCGCAGGAGCAAAGAATTGTGGGTAACTAACTCTTCCTGGAGGAGTTTGAAACAGATTTGCTCCGTTTATTTATTTTCATTAATGATAATGATATAATGATAATATAATAATAATAATAATAATAATAATAATAATAAATGATTTTTAGGTCAGGCCTTGATGGGCATTTTCCACATGGAAAAGGGGAAAGTGGTATTCCAGGCAAAGGGAGGCATGTTTGCAAAGTCCTTGCTTATAGTAAGAGAGGAGTCTGGGAAGTTAGGACAGGGCCAGATTGAAAATGGTGTTGTAGGAAGCTAAGGAAATTGGACTTTCTCCTTTAGATTCTGGGGAACCATGAAATGCTTTAAAGGGAAAAGTGAAATAATAGATCTGTGCTTCAGGGCCAAAAAATTTTATTCTGGAAAAAAAAAATAGAAGATAGGTGGCATCTTCCAATTAAAAGGCAGATAAATGGCCCAAGGAAGAGATGAAAATCAAATTACAATAGGCACACCAGTAGGAATAAAGAAAAGGGGATGGATTTGAGAGTTCTTTTTCAGATAAGATCAATGCTTGGTGACTGATCCAATGTGGTGGAAAGCAGGAAGTGCATTTTTAAAACTTAGTTCCAATTTAGACATGTGGCGTTTGAGAAACTTGTGGGCTGGCCTGTTGGATTAACAGGCTTTAGAGCTGGAAATAATGGGTTTAAACTTACAGGTTGGGCAGTGGTTAGCATGTAGATTGTACCTGGATGAGAAAAGGTAGATGAGTTTCCTAAGGATCTTGAATTTGCAGTTCAAGAAGGAGGGAGTAGGGGCCACTAAGAAAGTAATCCTGAGAAGATCCAAATTTACTGAGAGGCAGAGAAAGAGAAGGTACTATATAAAATGAAGTAGAAATGATCAGAAAGTGGGGCACGTGGGTGGCTCAGTCTAGTGAGCATCGCACTTTGGCGCAGGTCACGATCTGAGTTTTGGCTTGTGAGTTTGGGCCCCACTTCAGGCTCTGTGCTGACGGCTCAGAACCTAGAGCCTGCTTCAGATTCTGTGTGTCTCTCTCTCACCCTCCCCAGCTCACGCTCGCTCACTCTCTGTCTCTCTCAAAAATAAATATTTTAAAAAAATGTTTTAAAAGAAATTATCAGAAAGTGACCTGGAGCATCTCTTCCTCAAGAAGAACCTGGAAGATGTCATTAGGAAAGTCAAAGGAAAAGAAATTTTTCAGAAAGGATGTAATCATGTGCCTGAAAGTTAGAATCCTATGAGGACAGGAAAAAGCCATTGCATCCAGCAGTTCGATTACTAGCGATGCGAATGTCATCACTAACACCATGAAGGCTGATACCAAAATGCAGCGGGTTGTTGAATGAGCGGTACAAATGTATCTAGTTGTATTAGCCTCTCTTCTAAGCGGTTCAGGGGTAACGTGGTTGGGTAGCAGATGGGGAAGGTGGTTTGGGGAAGACGCAGGGCTGCTAGATCTCATTTTTCAGCTTCTTTGAGTTGAACATTAGGTTGAGAAGTTAGGCATGCACAAAACATATATTAAAGATTCAAAAGAGGGATAATCTTTGGACCCAGGACTCAAAAGGATAAGCTTAGTAGTGTGAAGGCCATGAACCTGAAGAAATAAAAAGGAGTATTTCTTGCTTCTGCTGGAGAGAATTTGAGGTATGGAGGAGGAGAAGTGAGGAGGTATGAATTTGAGGTATGGAGGAGAATTTGAGGTATTTGAGGAGATTGGAGGTAGAGGTGGGGAAGGAGAGAGATTTGTTTTAGAGGAATTCATCGTGTTGCTCACTGGGTAAAGGTGAGGCCAGAAAAAAATCTAGGTAGTTGCCTTTGCTGGAATTGATCAGCCTTGGTCCATCCACACAAGGGTGCAACAGACAGAGATAGGAAGTACCAGTGGGGGTAGCGGTAAGGAAAGATCAAAGCAGGAAAGTCCAGTCAAGGTCAAGGCCAGGGTAACTCCCTTTTCTGTCAAACCCAATGTAGGTATCTCCCATGAGCCAAAAATCCTAGGATACTCTGGAGGGAGAATGGATTCAACAGTGGGCCGACACCTTGTGCAATTAACTAGCACCGTTTAATGTAGCTCATTAACCACCACTGTAGTCTGCCAGCGCTGACGTTTCCACTGGTAACAGATGCTGAGGTCCACTCAGAATATCAGAAGCCAAGATTCAAGGGTTGTATTCACTAATCCCCCTACTAACATCTGATCATTTGTATAGAAAGGAAAAAAAAAATGGAGAAAGTACTTTCTGTTAATATTGTTAACTTTGAAATCCCATCTTTGCTTCCTTTTCTGCTTCCGTTAAACCTCATATGAGCAGCCCATATGATGGATGATTTTGCAAGTCTCTCTTTGACTTTGTAGATTTTCCATTGGTCTTTAATATTCTCTCTGAAGACTGAGGCTCCCACATTGCTGTTCTGCTCATCTGTTTCTCCAACCGATCCGTACATGATTGGTAAAGAATATCTTCAGGAGGCACAATGTCTGAGAACATTACAGTCCTTCACTGAGCTCTTGGTGAAGGAAGTGATTTGTTTGTTTTGTTGTTTGGAGTTTATTTCACGGTGAAAAAAGAAGCCTTTCTAACTGTTCTGTTTAATTGTCACTGGTTATTAAATAGACCGCTGCTTAATAATTATAAGTAGACTTCTTATGTCCACCAGAGTGATGATTTGGTTCACCTCAGAGTAGGTGATACAGAAAATATAAATTCAAGATCTGGAGAAAGAGTCTCAATCCTGCTTTTTGTTTCTTCAGAACGAGAATAGAATAAAGGAAATAAGGAAAGGGAGTGGAGAGAGAGAGGGGAAGCTAAGAAAGAATAAATTATTGTTAGTCCCCCCCACCAGCTCCTTACAGCCCACCTTAACCCTTGGTTTGCCAAGTACAAACTGACGACAATTGGCATTTTACAGATATCTAAATGGAATGTATAAAGTAAGCCATGATATATGCCTGCTTGCAAAAGTGGGCCTATTAAATGAAACAAATGCCATCTGTGTCTGTTTCCAGCTGAGGTTATAATGTGTGGGGTGGTCGTGAGAGCCAGTTTCCCTTGCCTTCGGTGTCATAAACCACAGTTTATGGTACCCTATGAATTTGTAGAGCTGATTGTTTTATTATATTTGAGTGTAAATTTTTCATCCCTTTCAGTTCTGCCACCATTCTGGGAGAATACAGGTTTTGTGCTGATACGATGTTTCCCAGCTCTAGGCATGGCCTACCCCTACAACTGACTGTAATTTACTTTTTGGTGTCTGTCGCCTTGAGCTTGCCTTCTGACTAGCTTGTTGAATGATGTGCTAATCCATTATATTTTTCAGACAAGTGTATCGACCAGTATAAACAGACTGGAGGGCACAAGCCTAAATGAAAGCTATACTTCCCTGAATCATTTAAAAAGCTCCTGCTTGGTGGCAGTGCAAAATAACTTGGCTCCGTACATTAAGTAAAGGGGAGGGAGATCTCAATAAATAAAACAAAAAATTGAAATATCCCTGCCTACAGGAGCTTAGTCCAAGTCTCAGATGTTCACCTTCATTCACCTCTATTTTTGTTTAACATGATCAGAAGGGGCCACTTTAAAATGTCCTCTTCTAATACAAATCCAGAGTGAACCACAGCATTCAGCATCTCCTGCCACTGGTGAGCATCCTACCTGATCCTCAAGTGTCTTTCACCTGACGTCACTTGCATAACTTGTAGCATGTTGATAAACAGCAGAGAGCAGGCACTCGGAGGAATGGCAGCCCAAAAATGAAACTTTAGCTCCGCCCCTTCTGAGTCTCTCCCTTTTTCAGAGATGTGAGAGCAGATGGCCAAATGGGTTGAGGGAAAGTAAGTTTCAAATTAATCTTCCATTTAAAAAAAAAGGGTCAGCCGAGCCTAAGCCCTTCGATTTACAAGACCAAAGCCATGAGGTGAAGATTTACTGGTCGAAATGGGAGTCAAGATACAGTAGCCGCTGAAACTTGTGGTCGGTACGTTGAGATTTAGCCTGGCACCAAGTAACGTTTTGGAAAAGGTGTTCTTCAACAAAAAATACAGCACAACCACAGGAAAGCAATTCCCTGATGATAAACAAAGGCTCAGTATTTTTTCTGACACCTTTGATGCCTGTTACTTTTACAAAGAGTTGCATTGGGAATTACTCCTATCTCTTCAGGTTACCAGTATAAAAAATATCAATCCATTCTTCCCAAATCTCTTGCTCTCTGCTTCCTGAGGTTTGAGAGGCATACTGTGTATTTTTTGCATTGGATTTATTCTTCGTGGCCAGATGCAGACCATGATAGACCCTTCAGTCTGCAGAAAGACGGGGAGGTTTCAGAACACATTCCTGAACGTTTCATTGGATGGTCATGGTCATCATGTAAGGCTAAGTATGAGGCTTTTATGCCCATTTGACAGATGCAGAAACTAAAACTACCCCTAGTGAATGGCCAAGGTCATAGAGCTAGTAAGTGGCTTCACCTCTGACTTCCCACTTCCTTTCCTGTCAGAGGTACCCAAGCAACACTGAGACTTTTTACTCTCCTGCTAGGGAGGGGAAGCCATACTGAGCATGGCATGGTCTCTCTTTCCTCTATCCTGATGTAGCAAATGCTGTCAGGCCACCAACAGTCCAGCCCCCAAAGAGCTTTGCTCTTTGAGGGAGATAGAGGAAATTAAAACGTTGTTGAACGAGAATGTTTGTGGAGATCTTGAGCCATAGCCCTTAGGACAGTTTAAAATTCCGAGCCTGCACAGGCACAGACCTGTATAAGGAGAATCAGTGAATAAATCCTTCCCTCAATTCCAAAAGCAAATAAAAGGACCTTCGTGGCCACACACAACCCTTCTTTGATCTCTGGTGCAGTATCTCTCAGCTTTGTGCCTATTTTAAACATACTACATGGAGTTTGAAATTCACTTCTGGGCCTTCGACAGCCTGTTGGGTCAGCGTGTTCTTTCTAGTTATTTCTAAAAGAAATTACTGCCCACAGCTCTCTTTGCTATTTTGAGAATTCTAAACTCACTCTTCCTTCACCTCCTCCTCCCATCATGAATCGGATGAACTACTGCTAGCCATCCGTTGCTCACTCAGAGGTTTGGCCAATGGGCCTGGTAATCGATCCTGCATTTATCAAGGGCACTGAATAGTTATTGACTGACTGAATGAATGAATGAATGACTGGATGAATATCCTCCAACTTCCACAGAGTATTTTCCTCATATGAATAATCCTGCATTCAGGGAAGTTTTAATGAGATAGTCCATTCTGAACTTTGTTTCAATCTTCCACATTAAGGAACTGAGGGGAGGCATGACTAGGATCACTTGTAGTTTAGGAAGACTGGTTTGATGGGCCAACTGACTCATCATCTAATCAAACCAGGGGAAAAAAAAAAAACAGAGTTACCTTTCCTCACAGAACAACACATTCAAATAATGGAGTTCAAATATTATCGGTGTTGACATAGCAGGAAATGGGAATGAATTTATATTTATCGAGAATAGACTATGCACCAGGCTCAGTGTTAGCAGCAGTAGCATTAACAACAGCAGCAAATTATATCTGTTCAAGCAAATGTATATTCCAGAAACTATACTAAATGTGTGACTTCTCAGTTAATACAACAATGATATGAGGTAGACCCTATCAACAATAGCTTCATGAGGTAGATTTCATCATTCCCATTTTAATTTTTATTTTTGAGAGAGAGAGAGAGAGAGAGAGAGAGAGAGAGAGAGAATGAGTGGGGGAGGGGCAGAGAGAGAGGGAGACATAGAATCTGAAGCAGGCTCCAGGCTCTGAGCTATCAATACAGAGCCCAACACAGCACTTGGATCGTGACCTGAGCTGAAGTCAGATTCTTATCCAACTGAGCCACCCAGGTACCCCCTCCCCCCCACACACACATCATTCCTATTTTATCCAAAGTAACCAGTACCAGTTGAAGAGCTCTAACCTCTCTGATGAAAAAGTAAGGGTGTTTGGGCAGGCTTTATGGGGAAAACGAATCCCAGGATGTATCTTGAATGTAAGTCCTCTTATTCACACATCTCAGTAATCAGACCTCATACCAAAGTGAATAAACAAATACAAAAATAAATCTCCTTTGGATTCAAATAATAAACCTTTGCAATCAGAGAAACATCATATTTTATTGGATGATTTGGGCTGGGCAGTTGAATGATCTATAGGATCTCACTATGTGACTTGACAGATTTCATATCTCAGTTCCTTGGTATTTTCACCTGTAAAACAAGAATAATTACTCAAGCTCTCTATATATTATAATGAGAGATGATAAAGATTGATGGAATATAGATGCATAGAATGAAAGATTCAGAATAAATGTACTCCTGAGTTCATAGATCTGCTATTACTAATAATGGAATTGTCTTACTCAGAAATAGTGTCCCTATTTGGTTGTACATTTAATTATGAGTCATCTTTTTCCCCCTCCTTCAACCAATATATATTAGACATCTACTCAGTGGCACTATGGGGAATAAAAAGATAAAGAAGTCAGCCTCAATCTAGAAGTTAAAAAAATAACTAATGTAATAAAATACGTACCTTGATTTTTTTTTGAAAGCTGCCAAAGTTGGCAATAAAGCTCTTGTTGTGTCTCCATGATGCCAAACATCAAGGAAAAATGGAAAAGTTCAAGCAGTAATACAGATGTTTCAAAACATCTGGATGTTTGCTATCCTGTAGATTTACCGTATGGATCTCCTACAAAGCTCTTCCGTTGTAGTTCAGGCTTTCATAATTAATTTGATGTTCTGTTTTTTGTGCTTCGTAGACCAGCTCTTTTACTAAAATCCCTTTTGTCGGTCATAAAAGACTAAACCTTTTGTACTTGATGGTCTTAAAGCTACAGCTGCAATGTGTATAAACCCACGTGCTATGCTTAGTGATAGCTTTTTAATATATTTTAAGTGTTCTGGGAGTTGGCCATGAGGCAAACTAGGTAAGTGCTAACAGGGCTTATACTCAAGCCAGTTAGAGGCCATGGGAGCAGGCTTCCTGAGTGGAGGTTTTAGAGCCACCAATCCCTTCTTGATCCATTGGGTAAAGGGAAGAAGCTGCCAAAGGTGTGATGTGAAAGCTGGTATCTCAGACATGTCAGATAAAAAACCATTGTTTGCTGTGAACCTAATCCGATGCTTAATAATTTCCTTCTAAGATGACTCCAGGGCAGGAAGGGGGAAGGGAAATAATTACAGTGGAACCGAGAGAGGCCAGATGGCAGATGTGTTTGAAAGGCCTGACAGTGACCTGTGGGCTTTGAATGCTGGGGAGCCTTTTGCATCTCCTTTACCCCAGCCTGCAGACTTCCAGCCAGGGTAGTTACCCTCAGTCCCCGCAGGGCAGTACAGAACCAGGTGTGGCTGCCTGCTGCCTCATTTCCTTGCAACTGAGGCCATCATCTTCCTGACTATAAAACAAAATGGCTCGGCTCACTCTAAGTTTTCTTGGAAAAAATCTCATTCTTATTCATATCTGCTGGAAGCCCCAACTCTGGCCTAGAACTAACTATGCTTTGTTTAATTTTGTTGGTTTTATTCCCCCCCCCCCCAAAATGGCTCATGTTGTTTTAATTACTTTCTGTCAGTACTTGGAAGAGCTGGTTTTGAAGTAGCTGTCCATTCCCTCCCCCTGCCAAACATGGTGATCCGTTTATGCTTCTAAACCCAAGGATTCATCCACACATCAAAATATGTGAACCTTAGCAAGATAAAAGCTGTCCAAACCTGATTTTGTTTCTACACAGATGGCTATAAACATGACACTGGGATATTAGTCTTGGCTTTTCTTGACAGACCTGAAAATTGGCCATGCAGAACTGTTTAAAATTGGTAGGAAAAACTTACCCTGAAGTTTACTGTTGATGAACACAAGAGAAAGCACGTAATTAATGGAAATGCATGTCAGAATAAAGAAAAATGTGTTATTCCCTTCACTTCTGAGTCCTAGCCAAAGGTGTTGAATAAAGCTAATATTTCAGAGGTACAAAGGGGACTGCTCTCATTTTAGTGAAGTAAAAATTGGTGTTAGAATTTACATGTGCACATGTGAATTTATACCCTGAAAAGTCTTTTAATTAAAATAGATTTCTTAATTACAAAAGTAACACAGAACAAAAAATCAAATAGTATAGACTAATAAGAGATAATATCACATCCATTCAGAAGAATAGAGTATAAACATTTTGATGTGTGTCTTCTCAGATACCTCTTTATGGATTTATATTTACATATTTCTTGTATTTGTTACTGCTGTGACTCTTTGACAATTTAAAGTATAGAGTTTTTTTCATTGTTGATAACTTCACTTACCAAGTATTGGCTGCATAGTATTTCTTTTCTAAAAATATGACATAATTTATTTAACTAGGCTGTTACTATTAAACATTTAGGTCATTTCCAATTTTGTACCACTGCAAACTATATCTTTTAAATGTCTTTGCAGGGAAATTTTTACATGTGTTCCTATTATTATGTTGTCTGGATAAATTTCCAGAAATTCAGTCAAAAGGATAATGTGTCTTAAGAGATTTTTATACATTTGGCCCAATTGACTTCAAGAAAGATGGTACTGGGGCACCTGGGGGGTTAAGCGTATGACTCTTGACTTTGGCTCGGTCATGATCTCACGGTTCTTGAGTTCTAGTCCCACATGGGCTCTGCACTGGCAATGTGGAGCCTGCTTGGGATTCTCTGTCTCCCCCCCCCCCTCCCCAACTCACTCTCCGTCTCTCAAAAATATATAAATAAACATTTTTTAAATTAAAAAAAAATATGGTACTAATTGACTTTCTCCCAGCACTGTATTTGATAGTCCATTTCTTCAAACCCTTGCTAGCACTACGTTTTGTCTTTTAAAAAAACATGATAAGTTGAGAAATGGCATTCTCTTGTTTTCCAAGAAGTTTCATAGTGTCTTGTCTAACTTTGAATAGATGATTGCTCAAATGTTCCATAGCTCTTACCGAATGCACATGCCTGGGAGACTGATGTGTAGAGTGGCCGTGCTGGTCTCATGTTGCTGTAGCATTTCCACAGGACCCCGTGGCATTCCTGGAGTCTGCACAACATAATATTATTATCCCATTATCTGTGGGATAATTATCCCATTATTATCCATGTCTGTGACCGGCTCTGTCTTGTGCTTCTATTCTAGTTTTGTGTTCATTCTGGAAAGGACAGAGTAACAATCTACACCATCTAAAGAGTTGTTTTACCCCAACTCTTGCTCTCTGAAATCATCGTGTCTCTTTTTTATGTATTTGTCTACTTCTGTACAGCATCTTTTAAGTTTTGAAGATTCTTCTCAGAAAGAAATGCAAACTTCACAGTGGATATTAAGATAATGTTTCACCTGACAGAAAAACAAAGCAGGCTTTAGTTCCTATAACTAATGAGGACATCTTTGTCTTAAATCGCAACTTCAGAGAAAGTTCTGTAAAAAAGCACACGGAGATCATAAAACATCTGAAATGATAAAGGCATCTAAATGAACTAGTTTATTTTAGTTAGAAAATAAATACTTTTCCTTACCTCAAAGCTTCCCTTAGTGCTAGATATTTAAAGTTTTCGATACTGTTTTTTTAGTGCTAGGGGATAGCGTGTGACCTGCCATTGTCAGCACTGTTATTAAAATGGACAAGAAAAATCCTGTACTGAACCTTGGATGGGCCCTAAGCACTACAGAAAGCCATAGCCTTCTACCACCTCATTTATTTATGTGAGTTGAGAGGATGAAAATTAACAATGGATCTCTCCATCCAGGCTACTCTTAGGGGTTGGAGGGTTCTAGGTTCTAACATTGTATAATTGTAAGACATTCTTTTCAGTTTTGTCTAAGGACAGAGAAAGAACGAGTTAAGAGTCATGCCTTGTGTGGCCAGTATGATAGCAAGCATTCACTCAAGTAAACCTACCCTGTTCGGGGTTCCCATCATATCTGCAAAGTATCTGGTTTAGGGCAACAGAGTTGCAACCTGAGAGTGGGGAGGCTAAGACATTGTCTACCGTGCCTCAAAATAAGAAAGGAAACATACAGGTGACCATAAAATTGTCCTTTGCTATATGTAAGTATCCGTGCTTAGTGGTATTTTAATAAAGATATGCAATATCTTTCAGCAAACAGTAATCCCCTAAGAGTTGACCTATGAAGGAAAAAGATGAGCTAATGGTATATCAATTACTAATACCTTATCTAGTGAATGTTTAGGCATTGTGCAGACCTGCAACTCCCACAGTGGAGAAAATAATCCTTTTTTTTTTCTCCCTCCCAATCTGTGTTAGGTCTTACTGGGAAGGAGAACAGTACCCAGTTTTAAGAGAAACTTGAAGATTTTAAGAGACTATACATATGTAGTCAGAAAGGAAAAGGGCAGATGTGAAATAGTATTTTGAAAACCTAAGTAATAGTGATTTAAGAAGAGTATCAGATTGAAGTTGAAGAAATTATATTTACTCCACACAGCTGTGCCATAGTTGAAACTAGTTATAAAATACGTAAGGTTAACCTCTTCATAGTTCAAAAGTTCTTCACTTTGGGTCCAAAGACCAACGTGGAGTCAGTAGATAGACTTGAAAGTCAGTGAATTTGAATGGGGAAAAAAATCACTTTAATTTTACTAATCTCTAACTGAAATTTAGCAGTTCTTTCTGTTATGAATGTAGACTACAAACCACGGTACTGTGAGTAGTACTTGCATTTGTTATCAGTAGACATTGTGTATATATTCATATCCCATTACCACTCTTGTAGATACCTTAGAATATCACTACTCGACAGTTTTTGTAATTACTAAACCCAACACTAGATGTTGTTATTAAACACATTAATAAAAAAGCACATATATTATTCTATCACATATTTAGAGGATTTTAAAATATTTTAATAACAGAATTCCAGTATAATTGGTTTCAGTATAATTGATTTTAAAATATTTTAATAATAGAATTTCAGTATAATTGGTTTCCTTTGTAATTCTAACATTTTATGCATTTAAAGACATTATTATAAGAAAAAAATGTATGTGGACTTCACCAGACTCTCCAAAGTGTCCACAGCAGAAAAAAATTTGTCAACCCTCTTCATAAAGAGAAGTGTGTAAAAATGGGTCAACAGTGATAAGGGAGAGCTATAGAGAGACATTTTTCACATTTCAAAGTTTCCAAAATCTGCTTAAAATTCAGGTTAATAACTTAAAAGAACTCAGGGTACACGTACTTTGCTCCACTATTTTAATATTTAATTCCCATTTCTAAGGAAGAAAACTGATAGGACAAGAGCTGAGTCCTGTATAAACTTCAAGCCAACAGAAGGAAATCTTTTGATGCAATAACTTGTCCTTGTCATATACCCAGAGATTTTAGAGCATCGTGAAACATACCCAGATTGAGGGGTAGTTCAGATTAAATTCTATCTGCAAATAATTTGACAGCACTTTTTGAGTGCCTCCTATACAATTACAATAGTTTTAGATTCCAGCCTTGACCTTCAGGAGTTTACAGTCTCTTTAGAAAAATCAAACAGTCACTGAAGACATTTATGATTGCCTATAAACATGCACAAATAAATAGGGTATTACCTGAGTAGGTGGTTGAAGACTTGGTTAGCCTTGGGTTGATACAACTTGGGAGCTCTGGCAGGCAAGTATGCACATGTGAAATGGTGAAAGAAGGAAGTATGAAGGCACTTCACATGTAAGGGATAAAGAGCAGAAGCACTGACCTAGAGAAAGAGAAAAGGAAGTTCATGTTTCATATATACGACATGAGCTTGGAAGAAGGAAGCAGACTCAGAAGGGGAAGAGGTTTGAACACTAGACAAAAAAGGTGAGATTTGTGTTTTTAGTTTAGGTAACATGGTAGAGGCAGGTTGTTAAAGCAACTGGATAATAGGATGAAAAGAGGGAAAGAAACTGTCATAGGAGAGACCAGAATAGAACTTCTAGTCTAAAAATATACATGAGGTGGTGAGGGAGTCCATGCTGGAGTAAGGTAATCAATCATTGTGAAACTCAAAAGAAATGGGTAAAACTGACAAATAGAAAGGATAAAGGTTGGCAGTGTTGAGTGGCGGTGTTGAGCGATATGTAAAGAGGAGAAGGTGAAGGAAGCAAAAGGAATATGTGGTTGGAGGTTCGGAAATGTAGAAGGACTCTAGAAAAGGGGGGTGGCGCCAGGGTGGCTCAGTCGGTAGAGCATCCAACTCTTGATTTTGGCTCAGGCCATGATCCCAGGGTCATAGGATTGAGCCCTGCATAGGGCTCTGTGCTGAGCATGGAGTCTGCTTGGGATTCTCTCTTTCTCTCTCTCTCTCTCTCTCTCTCTCTCTCTCTCTCTCTCTCTCTGTCTGTCTCTTCCCCTCCCTCCCTCTGTCCCTACCCCCCCCTCAGTAAATGAATGAGAAAATGCAAATAAAAAATACATGTAGAAGGACAGTGCTAAGTGCTACACATTAGTAGCTGAGAATTTGGGTCCCCTACGATGCCCCCACCATGGGCTTTTTCCTCTGTAAGGTGACATTTGTATGCTTCATTTTTCTATCAGCCAAGTGGGCAAATATGCAAAACAAAGGAACATCTCAAGGAGTTAAAATAACCTGTGATAAGGTGATACTTTTATAAATTATGTGATTTTTTAGGAGACTTTTGAAAACAAAAATTCACCTTGTGAAAAACAAAAGCAACTAAATCAACCGTACAGTGCTTTTGTAGGAATCTTAAGCAGTGTCGTGCCAACCCATTATCAGAACTGATGTCATTGTTCCAGAGGGTTTACCTACTGATAATTTCTTTTACTTTTCCATTGAGAATCCTGCTAGTGTTTAACGCATTTTAGATACAGTATGAAAGTCTTAAAATATGGGCTTTGAAACTCTGGCAAAAATTTCACTGGCCTCCTACAGAACATTACAGAGACTTAACAATCTGATTATCTTTTTGTAGTCCCTGGACTTCCATTTCTTATCATTCTGTTTTGTTTTCATTTTCTGATTGTGTTTCCAGCTATAAATAAACAATGAAGGATCATATCTTGATATCTGTGATTATCAGAAATATTAAATGGTGATCAATTTTGCTGTTATCATTTAGACTCAGATGGTGAGTGGTTATGAGGCACCTAGCAGGTGACCTTAGGAGTATTTTGTAAGGGACAGTCATAAAATACTTTAGAAACTAGTCCTCAAGTGCTTTACTTTCTCTTCCTTAGGGATGAGAAAATGAGGCATCTTATTTCATTCTCTTACAAATATGTTTTATTTTAAGAAAACCAAAAAACAACAGTCTTCATTTTCAAAGCTATCAGCTTAGTTTTACCAACTGTTGGCATATATAATAGTTGCTCACTGCCCAAAAGGATTCACTGGAGTCCTCCATCTGCAGAATTAATTCTGTACTACTTTTGTTTTTTAAGTTTATTTATTTAAGAGTGAGAGAGAGAGAGAAAGTGTGCAAGTGGGGGAGGGGCAGAGAGAGAGGGAGAGAGAGAACCCCAAGCAGGCTCCAGGCTGTCAGCACCGAACCCGATGTGGGGCTCGGCCTCCATCTCACCAAACGTGAGGTCATGAGATGAGCCAAAATCAAGAATCGGATGCTTAACTGACTGAGCCACCCAAGCGCCCCATGTACTACTTGTAATAGATGAATTGAATATCCAAATTTACTTGCAAGATAAGTTTTATGAACAGATACTTTTTAAATTAAATAAATATATATATATAACAGGTAATCAAGAATAAAAATGGAATATAATAACTATAAAAGATATTGTAAAATAGATTAAATCATAGCAAAAGGGATGTTTTAAGGAATAGTAATGTGATTATACAAAAATATAAATTTGTGATGACTTCCTAGTCTTCTGTTTTATTTGGATATGACATTCATTAAATGTTTGATGTTACAGAGATTTATTCCCCTTTGTAAAAGTAAGGATGGAAAGGGAAGAGCTGTTGCTTTTAGATTAAGGAATCTTTCCCCTCCTAAGGGGAAGAAAAAGTACACAGTGAAAGTGTATTTCTGAAAAGTTACAAATAAATTCAGTT